>NC_057934.1:64398837-64651387 GCF_018555375.3 Anguilla rostrata
CATCACAGCAAGAACATATGGTAGATTTATGGGGTGTATCAAATTCTTAAACACAAGAAGTGTAATCTGTAGATGTGTGTGCAGCCTTCTATTGGTCAGACATTGAAAGGAGGAAGACTTCTGCAGTGCTCAGCCTCATCAGTCATCACATGGGTACTGGGTAGCATGGCCATTTATCCCTGTCATTCCCAGGAGCTGGAGTCTCGTCTGAAGGATGAGATTAGTCACGTGAGCCCTTTCATCACCGGTCAGGGGTCAGGGGTCAGTGTCTCCCTCAGCAGCCATGAACTCAGTTCCTGTGACCTGGAGGTAAGGTTTACCTGGTGGACAAGTTAGTAAAAACTGTATACTACCCTCAGGTGTCTCACACCATTTTGCTAACATTGACACCTGGTGGTATTGTGCAAGTGTTACACTTGATACAAACATTTTTGGAATGAGTGAAGATCCTGTTCTTTGTGTTGTGATGCAGATGCTACTGCGAGTTAAAGAGAACGAGCTGCAGTACCTACACAGGGAGGTTAGCTGCCTGAGGGATGAACTACATTCTCTCATTAAGGTAACTGTTTGGTATGTATGTGTGTTTGTGTGTGCATACCATTTGTTTTGGAGACTGATGGATGAGACGAATATGTATGTTTCCCCCTGATGTGAAAACAGTGCAGAATGCATTTTAACTTAGTATATTAGCATGCGTAGGCCTACTGCTCATTTTCAGTCTTATGGCAGGTCTGTAGGTTTCTGAGGTTTGATTTAGAAAATACTGTTGAGCAAACAAGTCGTCAGGTTTTATTCGTTTCGTAACCAGCCCCCAAAATCAGCCAAGCATTTCTAACATTTTTCCTGTTTGAAGCCTGCATTCTGCCGTAGTGATGCTTGGTTTCTCTGGTGCTCATTGCATTGAGCGTTCAGACTCCCCCTCACACGTTTCGGAGCCGTGGCTGAGCGTCCCTGCGGTTTGATGGTACCTTCCACTCTCCCCCCCTTTGCTTAGGAGAAGCGGTCGGCGTGCGACCGATACAAGGAGGTGTACACGGAGCTGGGCCGGATGAAGAGCCGCAGCGAGCAGGAGATCGAGGCCCTGAAGGAGCACCTGAAACTGGCCATGGCCGCTCTGCAGGAGGGGCAGCAGCTGGAGAACAATCTGGAACACTGAGACGGGTGGGGGTGGGGGTGGGGGTGGGGGTGGGGGGGGGGGAGGGGGAGGGGGAGGGGGAGGGGGAGGAGGAGGGGAGGAGGGGAGGAGGAGGGGAGGGGAGGGGGTGCGTGCCGGGGAGTGACTGACAGAGAACAGAGGTTTTTTAAAAAAAAAAATTAAGATAATATATTCATCGTTTCTGTTTTGGTTCCAATTTAAAGCCTGTTGTCGTAGTTAGCCTGGCAGAAAGACCACCTCACCAGATTGGAGCAAGATCCTCAAAGACGAGAAAACACCCTTAAAAATAAATGAGTATTGATTGTATCAGCATAACAAGCACAGATTCAGCCTTTCCATGGCATATAACAGAGCAGCGCTATGTTAGAAATCTAGATGTAAGATTTTTTTATGCTTCAGAGCCATTGCAGTTTTTATCGTTTTTATCTAGCAGCAGTAACCCACTTCCAAAACATTTTTGCACGGTACTGTCAGAAATGTATAAGTGTACTGTGTGCATACACCGTAAGGGACAGCTATTTATACCAGGAAATAGTTTCTGTTTCACTCATTATTTAAATGCTGGGTGTTCTGCACTTCCTTTTGAATGAAAGCAGCTCTAGTTCATACTGGAACAAGGACTACTTCCTGCTTCATAATAAGTTCATGGAGTTGAGGATAGAGGCTCAACAGAGGCCTGATATTTTGGATTTACTGTAAAATGGATTTAATAATAAATAAAAATGGTTGCTGTATACAGTGAAAGGCATTTACTTTACAGCTTGGATCTCGTATACAAAAATTATGTCATAATAGAATAAACTGTAAGAGACCTACCAGTTCCAAATTTATGTAAACAAATAATTTCATGGTACCAGAAAAGCTATGAATTCATAAGTAATTTCACTTTTAGCTAACCTGTTTGATTTATCATTTCATTATTTATTTTATTATTAAACTACTATTATGACTTTTTTACTCTCCAGCCTGCGGTGTTCTTGATTGAAAAGTATCATGGTCTTGTGATCGATTACAAAAAGGTTACTTCTACTGTAGCCTTTTGTGTTCCATTAATTGAATTTTAATTAATTTCGTGTTTTTTGACAAAAGAATTTCACATTGACTCCTCCCAAATTCTTTAAGGTCACCTGTCCGTCATTTCATTAAAAAAACCATCTCCGCCTAACTTCTCCACTGTACACATTTTCAATCCAGAGACGAAGCAACATTTCCACAGAAGAAAGTACTGCTGAAGTAAAGCACACACATACAGACACTCAGACACACTGGACATAGTTTTATTCGGTAAAGCTCTCTGTACATGCCATAGAAGGAGGCCTAAGTGGCACCGGCCAAAAATCCCAGTTTCCCAATAACTGGAAAAAATAGGAGAGGACCATGGGAACGGAACAGTGGAGATAAATCTTAGGAAGTCAAAACCGTCGTTGATCACTGTCGAGTTCTCCCGTCTTTTGTCCCTTTTCTTTTCTTTTCCTTTGCTCTGCTTGCCATCATTACTTCAACAAATGCTGTTGGGGCAAAATAAATCACAGTCAAAGTACACCTGAAACTTTTGAGAGTTAAGAATAAAGCAGATACAATGAAGGGAGAACACATGGAGAAAAACAGTGAATAAGGCTATCAATGAAACAAAGGTATACACTATGAATAAGGCTTACAGTGTAACGTTTAAATATACACTATGAATACACTAAATTGAATACAAATATACACTATGACAATTACGTTAAGATATTCACAATAAGGCTGACAATGATGCATTTCAGAGGGGTATGTCTTGTTATTATAAATTTGCTATAAACAATCAAGATGTGATAAATTCAACAAGAACATGGGACTGCAAGTTCCAGCCATGCACTTAACTCCCGGATTTAGTAAATCAGTCTTGACTGAAATTATTTAGCTTTGCCAAAACCAACAATTAAATGTGGCACCCAGGGTGTTTTTCGGGGAGGTGCAGTTCATTTATTGGGTGTGGGAACCAACCCTGGGCTCCCACTCAACATTACCAAAAAACTAAGCCTTTTGGCAAGGCGGTACATGCCACAACAAATGGATTATTTACAGATGTCATGCTGGTTGACAGGTGTGGCCTACAATAACAATAACAGTATCTACAATACAAAACCATATATTTTCAGTGTGGCGCTTCAGTAAAACATTTGCACAACCCTATTGCATCTGCGGGGCATTTATTTACATGGTATAAAAGACAATTTTACTTGCTGTGGGTGTGATAAAAGGAAAGAGCTCAAGCGTCGGACAAACTCACGTTCAGTCGTCGTCGTCGTCGTCCTCGGGGACAAAGATATCGTGCTCTTCCAGCAGGGCGGCGAAGTTCTTGCTGATCAGCGTGCCCACGTACAGGAAGGGCACGACGACAATGGTCATGCGGATGAGACCAAAGGAGGTCTGAAAAACAGCCGGCAGAGGACACTTTAAGGATGCAAGGTGCCCCATCTAACTTCAGCTTAGGTAACCAAACCCTCAACAGTTGTGCTGATGTAGGTTGAGAGTGGAAGGTACCATCAAAATTTAGTTTACACATTTGAATTACTGTCTAAGACCAGCATTGCCAGTCTTAAGGTTTTTACATTTGACACCATTAAAGTGGAGTGCACCCCCATGAACCTGAAGCATTTAAAAAGTGCAATGAGGAAACAAAACAGGAGCATGTTACAGATTCATAAATTATATTCATAAATTTTATTTTTAAAAAGCCAACATAATGGATACTTCTACAATTTTAAAACATCCTGACGTGACACCTGAAGGGCTGAGGCGTTTATCTGAACCCCTGGAAAACACCACAAGGTTCAAAATCACCCGGGAGAACAATCATTTGGAAAACGACTTCACAGAACGTTCTGCAGCCAATTACAGAGGAGGAAACATATCCCTTGATTTTCAGGTTTAGCTTCGTTTAGGGCGTGACATTCAGCATGCCTGACATTAATATAGGAAGTAAATGAGGCTAGTCCTTCCACTTGACTTGATAGACAATTTGTCCCATGCAAACGGTTTGAGAATTTGATTTCAAAGCGGGATTGTGGTTTAGGCTACTCGTCTGTGTCTAAATATAAACGTTAGCTGCCTTTAAATGATAGAGGCACGTAAGGCTAATTTGGAAAAAGAGTTACTTATTTTTATTATAAACGGCAAGTCGCCAACTGAACGCACAATGACTGATAACAGAGAATGGGTTAGAGTTTTATTTAGTCGAGGTCTAGGACAGTAACTGGATTACTAGAAATAACGTGTTTATTATTAAGTGTTTCAGACTTAATTTCTCCCCTTATCAGTAGGCAATGCATTCACCAGCCACATTCCATTTTTCGCCTTTCTGTCCACGCGATTGCCTCTTCCGCCTAAGCTATATTTATAAATAGGCCTATCTAATATTTATTTTTTTAACTGTTAAATTTAGCCAAAAATCGGAACTAGTTGATGAGCCAGGCCGTCCTGGATCATTGTTATCCGCAATGTTACCAAGCCAAGGTATGCCGTTTGCATCGAAATAAAAATGTGTCACCAAGACCAATTCGTTTTGTCATGCACAAGAACTTACTTTAACAGGCTTAGGGAGAACGGCGCCCGAAGACGTTGTAACTGCATTTCGAATCGAAACCTTTGTGCCGGTGTATTTAATGTGATGAGTCAAAACCCGGGTGTTTTTCAACACAAAACGCCTTGAAAGGCTGCACACAGCCGACGCCATTGCCATCTTCCTCCGCATTGAAATAGAAAATAAACAGACGGTAGGTGGTGGGCTTGAGCCTCGACCACAAAGCATGTCGGTGCGAATGATATCATTTGACGAGAATGAAATTGTGTAATTACATAGGCCTATACAATGCTTGTGAACACTTCTATTTTCTGCGGCGGCAAAACCTTAAAACTGTCACATCATGTCTAATAAATAAAAATTGATCTTAAAATACATTATTAAGAATAATAAACGATGTCACTGTGTGGTCAGCCATAATTTTGTGTTCATTGGTTGATTTGAACAGACAACGCAGGATATATAATAGGAATCTATGTTTCATCATAGAATAAATGTGCCTCTCACACACATATCTGGGTTTCCTTTAGGCCTACTACTCTCTTCCTGACTTACAGTAAAAGCTCACCTATTCTGTCTTTTTTTTCCTCAGCTGTTACTTTCTCTCCAGCCATCTTATATCTCATCTTCTCCTGTCCTCCATGTCCTGCCATCATGAAGTTTACTTGCCCTGCATCAATGTAGCCTACTTTCTCCCTTTCTCCATTGTGGGTCTATTTATCTTTCTCAGTACATCTCGGTAATTTAAATTTTCATCCTCACTTGCATGTTCTTCACGTTATGAGTGTTTTCCATCTGAATTTAAACATAAATATTCATATGATAATCATAGAAACTAAGCGGTTTCAACCGCAGACCGTATAAAAATAGGTTTCAACACGCGTATCAAAATGCATTATTATTGACCAGAGGTCAGAGGTCAATATAAAATAAACTTAACAGTAAGGGTGACGCATTGCTTCTGTCTGTGCTGACGATATGATTACATTATCGACTGTACATGAGAGGGATGTTCAGTTTCTTTAAATTGCTTTAATTACCACACTGCTCTCTAATTTTAGTGACTGTGTCTCCAGAGGGTAATGCGGCTATTATAATTATAGGTGACAGATTTTCTGACGCACACACTGGATTTTGCTAGCGTATTAAATACGATATCTAGACAATGTATAGAGTATACGAAACTAATTAAAATTCAATTAATTAATCGAAAAATGCCCAAGACGTTATGTGGAGATTTTAAAATGTATTAATTGAATCTATTCATTTCCTGATTTGACTGAATTGAAACAGAATTCGCCACAGGCCTTGTATATGGTTTTGATCAGTTAATGTTAATCCCAAATTCATACACCAGCAAATCATACAATTTGCAACATGCATACAATATAAAAGGTTGGTAAAATATTTATGCATGTGTACTATTTTTATGGACTTGAGCAGTACTACTAATGTTTTTTGGAACGAGCAGTTGATCTTTCTGAAGTCCCATCAAGAAAGCACTGACGACATTTGATGTTAAACAGGCAATATTTCAATTATGTATGGTTAAGCATATAAAATTCACATCTATCCACCGGGTGAATGGCTATGCTGTTCTAAAGCTATTTATACATATACATTTTAATAGTTTGGCTGACATATTCAGAAGATGTAGCGTACAATATGTTTTCAGCATACAGAATTTTCAGCGATACAGTGTATTTTTCATTGTGATATGTCTAAGAAATTTAATGGGCACAGAAATGTACTGCCCTCAAAATACTTTTGACCGTATCTATTTTCAGATCTATCCTCCACCACAGTAGTTGGCGGTGTTCAAGTGTATCCTGGAATATGACCCCGTAAATCCACCGAAGAAGACAAAGAAACTGTCGTAGCTGTCTTCGAGCCGAGAATGAGGAGCTCTTCCCTGTACTCCAGAAGGCTCTCCGCGGTATCGACGATAAGGAAGCGTCGAGCACTTCTCTTCGAGATTTAGGGCATCGGGAAAGATAGCTAATTAGCTATCTAGTTATATACCAGATATAAAGCCATTCATGAACAAATTTAAATTATTATTTACGGGAGGATGTGAGAAAACCCCGGCTTCAACAAAGTTCATTTTCTGTATTCAAGAATAAAGCTTTCTTAGTTAGCTGGCTTGCTAACTTTTGATAAGCTAGCTAGCTACTCGCGCCAACCTGCTTTCACTTTCACACTGAGCTGTACATTATGGCCAGCAATGCACTCAAATAGATAGTTGAGTTAGCTGTGCAGATTTGAGAAATATACATTTATATAGGTGGGAAAATAGGATCTGTTAATTTATTAAGTGAGGCAAACGTGGACGGCTGTAGCTAAGTAAGCTAACCAGTTAACATTAGTTAGTTGGTGCTTCATAACAGAAAACTTATCAGTCCGCCACAGAGGCCTGTCTGGTGAGGGAGTGTATTGTGTATGTATTCTACCGGCGTGGTCTGTCAGTGGAAAGATGTCGGCTCAAGCGCAAATGCGAGCAATGCTAGACCAACTAATGGGTACCGGGAGAGATGGTGAGTAGCTAACAGGAAAATGTGTGAAATAGTTCAGAGAACTTGACTTTGTTAGCTGGCTATCTGTACATACCGAGCGCCGTCAACGTCGTAAAATGTAGCTAGCTAGCTAGCCACGTTAGGTACTGCCACAGTGTTACTCGAGTACGCTGAAGTTATCTCGGAAGATGGCTAGCTCAAAACGTCCTCATTTAAGACGTAATTTGCTGTTAAGCATACCCAAATCCGAAGCTAAATGGCGACGTTAGACCAGCCTAACTGCTTTCAGTTCCGTTTCATTCAGTTGCAACTTGATACCTGGCTAGCTGGTGTGTGCAACACTACATTTAGACTAGCTTGTAGTCTAGTAGTAGTGGTAGTACGAATGTCATTTACGGTCATCGCGATCGATGCTACAGTTATGCGTGAGTAAGTTATAGTATATAGCACTGTGCTGTACAGGTTTCAGGTTTTATGATAGGTGGAACTGTGGAGTTGGGCTGCTGCCACTGGCAACTTTACTCTGTGACTGACTGTCGACCGAGGGTATCGATCATTACAAGCGTATGAATGAGCATTACTTCTCACATTCAGGGTGGTTTGCTTGTCAGTGTTTCTGACTGTTCCGCGGCCCATGTTGTATTGGACATACGCGCTGTAATTTTATTTTCACCGGCGTCTTGTTTTCTCGTTTACCGATTTGTTTACTGGTTGCAGGGGACAGCATGCGGCAGAGGATCAAGTTCTCAGACGAACGAGTGTGCAAAAGTCACCTTCTTGACTCCTGTCCTCATGACATACTTTCAGGCACGGTTAGTAGACTGCCCGACCACTGTGTGACTATTAGGCCGAGTAGGCTTCTCATTATGCTAATTGCCCTGGAATGCGAGCTTAGTGGGTAGCTGAGACAGGGGGATGCTGTCTTGTCCGGGGGTAGTGTACATGCTAACGTGGTGGGTTGATATTACAGCGCATGGACCTGGGGGAGTGCGTGAAGGTCCACGATCTGGCTCTCAGGGCCGACTTTGAGATCGCCTCCAAGCAGCAGGAGTATTTCTTCGAGCTCGACGTGAGTTACAGTGCCCGCTCTTAACTCTTGCCCTCTGTAACACTTTGTGTTACCTCGTCTGTTACTGTGTTTTGTTCCATGCTGCGTGTGAGTCTGTCTGTCTGCTGCTGCTGTGTGGTCTATCTCACGTGGGCCTTCTCCGCGTGTCCGTGGGCTCGCTGCACGTCAGCCCCCCTCTCTTTGGCGGCGTAGCCGTCGTGCTGACCTCTGACCCCCCTCCTCTGTGTGTCAGGCCGCGGAGCACCTGCAGTCCTTCATCGCGGACTGCGACCGGCGGACCGAGCTGGCCAAGAAGCGCCTGGCCGAGACGCAGGAGGAGATCAGCGCCGAGGTGGCGGCCAAGGTGCGCCCGCGCCCGACCCGCCGCCGCGCGGCGCGCCCGCCAGGCCCGGCGCGCACGCCGCCTTCACCCCTCTGCCTGTCTGTGTGTCCGTCGCCAGGCGGAGCGAGTGCACGAGCTCAACGAGGAGATCGGGAAGCTCCTGGCGCGGGCCGAGCAGCTGGGGGGCGAGGGGAACGTGGACGAGGCGCAGCAGGTGCTGGAGAAGGTGGAGAAGACGCGAGCCATGAAGAGAGAGGCGGAGGTGAGAGGCGTGTCCTTTCCTTCCCCCCCCACGGCTTGTGTGGAAATGTATATACCGGTGGTAACTAACCAGCCCTGCACCTGGAGATCTAGTAATAAAGAGGCAATCCAGTCAGGGAAACGCTTCACACTAGATGCAGTTAAAGGGTCTTAACTTCTGCAGAGAGACCACGTCTGCCTAAAAAATCAACAGCGCTCTAAAATGTATTGTTCACAGCTATCCTTTATAACTGTCCTGGGAAGGCTGTGCAACCAAGGAGAACCCCCTCATTAGGTAGAAAAGTAAAACTTATTTTCCCACTGTCCAGCTGCAAACTCCCTTTGTGCTTTTCGCTCCAAGCCTGTAGGAGTTGGGGATTGGCCCCTGCTTATGATATATTAGCACCTGACAAACGATTACTCAGCCAACCCTTATTGGATGAAAAATAACAAGTGAAGCTGAATAGGTCAGAATACATCTTAATATTACCTGTCAAGTAAACTATAGCAATTACATGGATAAAGCATGTTAACCCTTCAAAAGAACGGAATCTCTCATGTAAAATGTATAGTAGTTATTACTGGACAATAAAGAGGCTATTAGGATTGCGTCTAGGTATAGACAGAATCATGTGATGCCACAGTGTATTGATTCACTCGGTGTTCTCTTCTATTGAAATGCATCACAAGCAAGATGCTGCGTATACCTGGACACTCATGGAGCCAATAATACTGTCAATAATAGTTATGAGCACTCCCGTGTTCAGCTGTTCTATCAATATTAATGAGTTGTGTCTTATTCTATGTATTTTTTTCCCACAGGATATATATAGAAACTCAATGCCAGCTTCCAGTTTCCAGCAGCAGAAGCTCCGGGTCTGTGAGGTTTGCTCCGCCTACCTGGGTCTCCATGACAATGACCGTCGCCTTGCTGACCACTTTGGCGGGAAGCTGCACCTGGGCTTTATTGAGATCCGTGAGAAGCTGGAAAGACTAAGGGTGAGTGATTTCACAGTGACATCATGGACCTTCTCACTGTATGTTTTTACTGCACGTACACATGTCTGACAGTACCAGACCTGGGTCAAACGTACTTGTTTTGGATTCAAATACTTTTCTGTGCTCTATTGATCTTGCCTGGTGGAATTGAGCCTGCCAATACGACTACAAGGCAGGGTTTGCACTTTTTGAGAGTATTTCATTGATTCCAATACACCAGACACGATCAGAAAAATCATAGAAAAGTATTTAAATCCAAAACAAACAAGTATTTGACCCAGGTCTTGACAGTATATAGGATAGTTTGGTACGTTACTCTCTTTATATGGTGACCATGTTTCACATTTGCGTTTGTTAATACAAACTATTTCCATTTATAACTAATGTGAATCATTAATTCATAAAACTTCCTCCACTGCTAAATCTAGCAGGCACTGAGAGTTTAAACATTTTAACTGAATATTGGCCAGCATGTTTACAAGTATGTGTGAAGATAAAGAAACCTGGATTGGGGTTTACAGTGATGAGTTCTGTACATTAAATAAAGTCAAAATCGACCGTTAGAAAGTTTCTAAAGGTATCTGACTATCTGTCTATATGTCTATAGACAGATTTTTAAAATCTAATCTGTCTGTTAGCCTGGACAGACCTAAGACCTGCTGCTGTAAGCCCCAGAGAACAACTGTTGAGCCTGTCTTTGACTGCAAAACAATAGTCTTCAATCTGTAATCCATCACTTCTCTAGGACAGTTCTTCCTCTGACTCGCCCTTCCTCCCTCTCCGGCGAGATTTAGAACGTGGCATTTAATTCCTTCCTTAGCTGCGCGCTTGTCGCGGTCGCTTATCCGAATCTGCTGCTTGTCTAATTCCGTTCCGCCCCGCGCCGCTAGCTTCGCAGGCTCCCCGCGGCAGCGTTTGATCCGTTCACGTCGCTGCTAATGTACCGTGTCCCTTTGTGCCCGTTCAGTGTCCTCACACTCCCTCAGATAATCCTCCGTGGGCAGGCAGCCCGCGCTGCCTCGCTCCTCTCTCATATGTAATAATATTTATCTGTCTCCTCCTCCTGAGCCTCTGTCTTTCATTAGCTGTCATGGCTGCTAAAAATAGACACATAAATTTTAATCCCTGCTGTCATCTTTTGCGCCAATTAGCCCATTCTATTTTTATTTCCCCCACTTGCTTAACTCAGTTGAGTTGTGTGAATTTTCCAAAGGATTTTGCAGCAACGCGGTTTATCGGAAATGTTTGGAATTAGTTGCTCATTGATTTAAGTTGCGTTGTAATTCTAATTGTTTTCCTTGGAATGAATTTAACTTCAGTATTGTGTGCTAGAGATTGTTTATTTTACTCCGCTTAGAGCCTTGCACATTGTAAATAAACTGAGTGCATTTTCTTAATGATGTGATTTTAAGGATGTAGTAATTTTCTCTCGTTTTGTCTTCAAAAGAAAGCAGTTGTCGAAAAGCAGGAGCGAATGCGAATGAGAAGACGGGAAGAACGAGACCGAGAGGAGGAGAGAGAGAGACAGAAGGAGTGGGAACTGGAGAGGGAGAGGGAGCGCGAGAGGGAGAAAGAGCGTGAGAGGGAGAGAGAGAGAGAACGAGAGAGGCGGAGGTAAGCTGTAGAACTCGTGGTGCACACTTGTGTGCTTTAGAGAATCGAGGGTAAACATCCATACCTGCTGATGCATTGATTTTTTCCACCAGTTGCAACATGCAGCAGCTCACCAAAAGTTCCTGTTCTATTTGAAATATGATAAAAAAATATTGTGTATGAAAAATAACCTATAAATTACTGACCATGTTTCTATTTTCCTGCTCAACCTGTATAGTTTGTTTTACTCTAATTGGCTGTTTTCTGTTATGCTTTTCTTAATTACGTGGCTAATCTGAATTAAAATGGAGTCTGTGTGGTAATAGATACTGGATACTGTTGCTGTTCCACTGCTTGTTATGTAAATTCTGAGGAGGTTCTTTGTATAACTTGAATTGCCGATCTTCGATTCAGATGATTGAAATTTTGTTCAGGTTAAATGCCTACGAACTACCAACATGATTTAGGTCCAAATCCAGCAATCCCCCTCAGGTAGTAATCAGGCATTTTGTAGTTTTCTGTATAGAAACTGTTTGAAGTTGAAGCGTAGATTGCTGCAAACTAGATCTCTATTCAGCTTTCATTCGGCTGTGTTTAACTTTTTTAAAATGATGTTTTCAGAACAAGGTCAAGAAGTGGAGAACGATACAGGTAATGCAGAGATTACTCCTATGCAGTGTCAGTTGTTCTCGAGCAGTGTCAGTGTCTGTGATGGCAGGCTGTGTACACTGCTTGTGTACATTATTTTCATTTTTCTCTCCTAGGGATGGTGGAAGCTCGTCCTCCCATCACCCTCGTCGCCATCATTCCTCCCGTTCCCGGGAAGAGGGAGGAGAGAAGGATAGAGAGAGGAGGCACAGGCATAAAGAGAGACATCGTTCACGTTCCCACTCCCACAGGAGCAAGAAGAAGAGGTACAGGCCTTGAGAGTAGAATATTGTTATAGTGTCTCTGCCTCTGCTTCTGTTTCTGGTGTCTGTGTGCCTGCCTGCCTGACTATCTGCCTGCCTGTGTGTGTGTGCATGTCTGTGTGCATGTCTATGTGCGTGTGTGTGTTGTAAGGGAAATATGAGAAATTACTTATTTTACATATTTATTCGCTTTTATGTAACCTTAAGAAATCATTTTAAATTGCTTTTCTGTCTATCTGAGAATTATTGGAAGTGCATAGCCCCTCCTGCGCATGTTCCTATTCTCCCCAGAAAGCTGTCTCTGTATTTCTCCATTGTTTTTAGTCACTGTGACATGATAGCCTTGAAGAAGTCAGAACGTGTGTGTGTGTGTGTGTGTGTGTGTGTGTGATAGCACGTTCTCCTCATGCACTAGAATCCTCATTATTCTCTGTCCCACATTAGTTTTTCTATTAATACTCACGCTTGTGTTACGAAACAGAAGTTTTTATAACTTCAACTTTTAAAAAATGATGTCAGCATGCCATATGACCCAAGGAAAATACCAGTAGTCTAAATGTCACATTTGTAAACGTGTTAATCGGCAAAACTGATAATAAAAACAGGTTCTGTGTTGTGGGTAACTGTAGCTATCACAACTGAAGAATCGCGCAGCGTTAACTGTCATGTTGCTTTGGGTCAAGAACAGGCACTGCCATTTTGGCTCCTTGGGTTTTGCGCAACCTGGTGATGTCTGTTTCTTTTCCCATCCTCGTCCTTCCAGAGACAGATCCCCACACCCCCGCGAGAGGGAGCAGTCGCCGTCCCAGGACAGAGGGAGCGAGCGAGTGATGAGGGCGGGAGCAGACTTTTGGAGGGAAGGCGAGCGGACGGAAAGGGAGAGGTCCGCCTCCCCGGACATGGCGAGGGGGAGGGACGTGCCGCGGGAGAGAGAGCGGTCGCTGTCGCTGGAAAGAGAGCGGCAGTCCAGCTCTGAGGAGAGAGAATCCGGGGAGATCTAGAGCCACTGGCAGCTTGGAGGATTGTGCGGGGAGTGGGGTTGGGGTGGAAAATAGAAGTGGGGGAAAGGGGGAGATGGGAGAAGGAGCTGTGTGAAAAACGTGTAGTTACACTGTTGAGAGGAGGAGGAGGATAAAGTGCAGTGCGGAAAGATGGGGAGGGAATTAATTCACTGGAGATGGGATGAAATGAGATGAAGGCCCTACAGGGCTGTGGAGGGAAGGATGTAGCTCAGTGTGTGAGAGGCAGAAAGTTGTACCTCCTATCCCTGATAGTTTATTTCATATGGAACATATGTTTCTTTTGTTTGTTTTTTTACTATTATTGTTGTCCTTTTTCTGATCCCTTTTGAAATATAACATGAATCGTTTAGTGGTTGTATAGAAAGGAATTTGCGCACATGGACGTGAAATCCTACAGACAGGGATCCGATCCCCCAAAGTGTAGAAAACCAATCACAGCCTGATTTATAATGATTCAGAATTGCACTGCACACATACGAAGACCAGCACACATTAAACACACAAAGGCCTGGACAAAAACTTGTCTCGTACACAGACACACACACGCACACACTTTTGGGGACCCTGTATTTGCCATGGTCTATACCAACTGAATAAATGTTCCGCTTCCATTATAACCCTCAGACTCTTGTCTTCCTTGTTTGGTGACGACTGCTGTGAGTTCCGAGGTTGTGAATGCTTGAATGTGCATGCGCTGAACTTTGTCATATTTTAATTTGACACATTTCCATTTTGTTAAGAAGCACTGATGCGTACTTGTTTCTTAGATCTTCTCTGCGTCACAAAGGTACTAATAAATGTGGAGGGCACTGTAAGTTGCCTGAATGAACTAGCCCCCCTTGTTTTCCCTTATATTTTAACTATTGCCTCATCCTACAGTCTGCTATTCCTGGCATACGGCGTTTGTGTTGCTTGTTTGACAGGGTGTGGCTACACATTCAAACAGTAGCAAAGTATCAGTTGCTGAAGGGAGTGGAGGGGCAGGCTTGTAAATCTTGTTCTGTGATGTTTTTTCACTGTGCAAGATGAGGTCGGGTTAGGGAATTCACACAGTGTTTTCTTCGGCAGTGATTTGCCTGACCCAGCAGATACACTTTCCCAGTGGAAAGTTTGTATTGATTTACCTACTGAAGGTTGTATCGATGCTACATTTTATTTATTAACCTTTATTTAGCCAGACGAGGCCCATCAGGCGAAAAACCTCTGTTGCGAGGGTGGCCTGGCGAAAAGCTCAGCAGGACAGTAAAACAAATTGGCAAGTTACAACCAAGCAATAAATAAACAACATAAAGTCACAATTTGAATCCTAGGTGAAAGCAGATATGGCTGTCACGTATACAGTGCTCATTCAGAGCCTTAAACTAAGGAAGAGACACTTGATCTGAGGGTCTCTCGCAGTGCATTCCAGGAGGAAGGTGCATTGTGGGAAAAGGTGTATTTGCCCATCTCCATTCTCACTTTTGCTACAGTGCATTTCGGCAAGGACTGTGAGCGGAGATAGTAACTCTGGAATGGTCTTACCTAATTAGAGCATGAATATGAGTAATAAACTAATGACAGCTTTATGTTGAAATACAAACTGTACAGTACACAGCCTCCTAGTATCTAGAGAAGTCCAATGCACCATGGCACATAAGTCACAGCAATGAGTAAGTTGTTTGGTATTGATACAATGATACAATGTATCCAACAACTTAATGGTACTAGAATAGGTGTGCATATAGATCACATTGCCAAAATCTAAAACAGTACTTTGCACAAGATCCTTTCTTACTGCAAAAAACAGAACCTGTTCTTCAAATAAAGACCCAGCTTAAATTTCAATTTTGTTTTAAGTGTTATTTAAAATTTTTTAATCAATAAAAATCCCCAAACACATATAACCCGAAAACCCTTTCAAACTGGGTGGCCAAAGAAGGTTTGAATCTGCAAGTGGCTCTCCACTTGTCTGGGTAATTTCGCTCTCTGAATATAGGCTATGAATCGCCTATTTTGACCCAGTACGGCCACCATCACATACCCAGCTTCTCCCCCTATCTTGTAGTTGCGTCGCAAACACGTTGGAAGTGAGTAAGATGGCGGATCTTTCTTTGGACGAGCTCATACGCCAACGCGGCATAAGCACTAGAGGAACAGCCAGGTAAACAAATTTATAATGTGCGATTTTGATATGGTGTGAACGCTTTGAAAGTGAACACTGAGCGGTATGCTGTGATTGCTCAACAATTTCGTAAAACGAAAACTAAACTAACAGCCCGCCCCCACCGTGTCGCCCATTGGCTGGCGGATTTTGAAGCAACCTTGCGATTGGTCTATGCTTGTGAAGTATCCGAAGCATCCGGTTTGTTTAGCCAACGTTCTTTGTAGCTACAGTTATTCATATTTTTGTTTTAAATGGATTCTACAGTTATCAGTCAGACCCACGGGAAAAGTGTGTATAACTAGCTCGCCGGCTAAGGGGTAAAACCCCCCACAATTGTTCGATATATAAAAGTTCTGTATATAGTCAGGAGTATTTCACCATTTAATTATTTTTGTAATTCTATTGTTTCAGTTGTTCAATTGTTACACAAGAATTTAGAATAACAGTTTTTAGAGAA
The DNA here is from genome assembly GCF_018555375.3 of Anguilla rostrata. Lineage (NCBI taxonomy): Eukaryota > Metazoa > Chordata > Actinopteri > Anguilliformes > Anguillidae > Anguilla > Anguilla rostrata. Next base: position 64,414,828 of record NC_057934.1, read on the forward strand.
CATCAGTAATGTCTAAGCCATAAGGCACTGCTATAATTAATATTTTTCTAATGAATTAATAATTCTTTTCAGACCCATATTTAGAAAGGCCACAGGAGGCGTGGGAAGAATGTTTGATGCAAGACAGAAAATTGGAGCAACTGAGATCAGGCAGAGAACTGGTGCCGGGGAAGGTAAAGCATCCAATTAACATTTTGGGGGTGGACTGTGGATTGTATTGATTGCTGACTGAAAAGTGGCTTAAATCAAATTCATGTAACTCTTGCTGTATTAACCTCTGGACAGCCCCGATTTGGATAGGTAATCATTTGCAAAAGGTGGGGCACTGAAGTATTTGATCCGGAAAGCAACTTGCCCAACCTGATTACTTTCCCCAAGAAAACCCTGCAAATATTGCCTCTGTAGTGCTGTGTATTCAATACAATTGTCTTCACGATATGTGTAGTACTGCAATAGTGTTACACCCGTAACCTCCCGTGTCTGTCTTTCTAGGCTTTCAGCTGAAAGATGCTAGGGAGAAGCTTGTTCAGAAAGATGCCCGTTTTAGGATTTTTAGAGGAGGGCCCACCGCGGGAGGTGTTCAGGACGCCAGGCAGACGATAAACTCACGCAAACAGCAGCTGGGACAGAAGCAGCTGCGCAGCACGCCGCAGTCACAAGCCCAAAACTCCTCACAGGGATTCCTGCAGACGCAAATGCCTCAGACACAAACTGTCAGCCAAAGCAGTAACGTGGTCGTGCAGAGCTCTGTGAATGTGAACTCAGCTCAGGGATTAACCACCAGAGGAGGGGCTCTGGGACACGGAGGCGGGCCAAGTAAATTGATGGATGCCCGTGATAGGCTTAGTCTAAAGAGAAGCATTGCAGTGGCCTTACCCACTCCTGGGTCACCGTCGCCCCTCAAGATCACCAAGACCATCCAGGTAGGATTGGCATACGGTATTCATATTGCAAGTTGCAGTCACAGTTGCAACCATGTACGAAATATTACAACTTTAAGATTATGTTAATTTGTCCAATTATGTTTGGTCCCCTAAAATATAAAAAGTGCTGTAAGTGTAATTTCTACACAGATGTAAGTACTGCAGTTTAACAGTCTGACTGCCTGCAGTTTAACCTCTTATTCATTGTTTCATTTCAAATCCAATGTGATGGAGTGCAGAGCCAAGACAACAAAAAATGTGTCACTGTCCAAGTACTTACAGACTACACTGTATCTATGTACTTATTGATAATGTACATGTTTTACAAGATTTTTCATGCCTAGAAGTACAGATATAATAAGTAGTATAAAATACAATCTATATGCATTCCTGTAAATGAGCACAGCAATACTGTGAATCAAAGTAGCCAGTGTTGTCAGGGTTCCCTCCTGCAGTGTAAGTGAAAGCAGTAGTTCTGTGTTCCAAAATGGAACCTTGATTGTGTCCATGGCGACTGGCTGGGGGTTCCATGGCTTACCGCATGATTTCTCAGCACATTTAAGTTAATGCTACTTATGAAGTCCCCGGTGGTCTCACCCTCTATATTCCACTCCTGTTTATTTTAGCAGAGGCCGGTTGGAATGACGAGTGGAGTCCGCATCACCGTTCCCAGCAGGGATACCCAGGTGGGCTGGCGGGGTCTTTTTGAGATTAGAGGAGAAGAAAGTAAAATCGAGGTGTTGGTATGTGTGTGCCTGTCTGCATGCATGTGTGTGTGTGTTTGTGTGTGTGTGTGGGGGAGAATATATAACAGAAAGCAGAGTGTTTAGTTATGGAAGGTAGAGAACCCTGTCATTATACTTTGTAAAGTTAATCAGGAAAATAACAAACAATTTGTCAGTGAGTAACTTCTTTTGTAAGCGTTGTTTTCATGGTTGTCTCTCTCAGTCTCTCTCAGGTGAGGATGATGTCATCCCCGGTAAACAGATGAAGGTCAGTACCACCAAGAGGTTGCTTACGTAGCCTCTCATATGAGTGATGCTGTTTCTTTTTGCTTACTGAAAAATAAAAATGTATTTTAATGTCACTGTGCTACCTTTAACGTATTCAGAAGCTCAGTAGTATTATTCAGCCCTTTAAGCTTTAGTGTCTATTGAGTGAAAATGTGAGATTGAAGCAATAAGTGATGTAATTATGATGAGTTTGTACAGGTTGATACTAAGAGTATTCTCATGGAAGGTCAAGGAAACCTTAGAATATAATAATGAACCCCTTGGCATGTTTGTATGTCCACTATACAACCATACTGCATCGCATTGTATAAATACACTGTCTTTGCGAACATACATCAGTTACCTGCTGCAGCCATATTCACCCCAGTATCATTCTGCCTCTCCAACAGCCTGGAGTTCCTGGTTCTCTCTTTTCTGGCCCTATCACCAAAGTTGTCAAAAACGACAGCTATACTGCACCCCGTCCTCCTGTGCCTGAAGCCCCCTCCAGGCCCACCCCTGCTCTTCCAGCAACCCGTTTCGCGCCCTCTGTCCTGAAGGCAGTCTCTCGAACCCTGGCCACCGGACAGGCACAGCCGGGAGGGGGTAGTGGGGATGCCAGCTCACATCCGGCGACTGTACAGGTGTGTACATGTGTCTCCTCTCCATGGGTCTACACTATTTGTCACCCATCTATCAAATATAAATGTAGACTCAAGTAGGAATGCTGCCCCGCCATAGACTACAGGTGACACCTGCGACAGGTTTCCTTTGGTAATCAAGCAGCTCTTAAAACACTTGTCCTTGGGGAGTGTCCTTGGAATGTGCTATTTTCCCCAAACAATAGCAGTGCCTTCATTGTGCCACCAGGTGGCAAAATATCAATAGGCTTCAATATGGACAGACAGTACAGTAGTTAGAGCCTCTAAATTGTGCCTGTTCTGGTTGCTTGTGTAGTTCATGCCAGATAACTGCCGTTAAAAGTGAAAGAACCTTCACTGCCAGTTTTGATTTTGTGAGGTTCCTCATGTTCCGTCCTCTGTTTGTCTTCCAGTTGAGGTTGTAACGTGTATTCTTCTTGTATGCCTGTTGACTCTCCTCTCATCGTTTTCCAGCCAGCTTGCAGTCCCCTGGAAGGGACTAAAATGACGGTGAACAACCTTCATCCACGCGTCACTGAGGAGGACATTGTGGTGAGTCTTTTTCTGTCTGTATGTAGCTGTTTTCACGGTCGAAAACGTGAAAAGTGGGTTTCCTCTACTGTGCAGTATCATACAATGTCACCTTAAATATCTAGATACTATTCTAGATGGATACACTAGATACAGGTCTATAATACACTAGGATTTGATGTAGCCAACTCATTTTAAATTTGTTCTGATTTTTATGCATGTCATTTAACAATTATTGTTAAACTTCATTTTTTAGTCATGTTGTTTTTAAACCAGTAGATGTTTAATACCTGTCTGCTGCTTTCAGTGGAGGTGGCTGTGAGGTTGGCTGGGGGGTTGCTTCTTACACTAACCGGCGTGTGTGTTGGTCTGTGTCCTCGCAGGAGTTGTTCTGCGTGTGTGGCGCCCTGAAACGGGCACGGCTTGTCAAGGCTGGGGTCGCGGAGGTGGTGTTTGTCAGGAAGGAGGACGCTGTCGCAGCGTACAGGAAGTACAATAACCGCTGCTTGGATGGTAAGCATCAGGAGGAGAATACTGGCAGAATATGTGTGAATAATAGTTATGCAAAATATTTCTGAAAAAATATTGAAATGCATTTCAAGTGAAGTTATTTGCATTTCCAGAGTAGGAGTTCAGCTCCGAGCTGCGGTTGCATTTGGGAACCATACAGGTGTTTGTGTACAGAGCTTGGAGGCAGGTCTACAACAACCAGGGCTGCACACTCTCTCAGAGGGGTAGTTGAAGGCCAGAATTATGAAAAGGTGTTCAGAGAATGCTGAACTGGTTTGGGGCTGGTTGGAATCTGAAATGAGTGAGAACAGAAAGGCTGTCCAGTGCAGGTGGTATTTTACTGTGTACTCTCTGTAATCTGTGGGTAAAAGTGTTGAACAGAATACAGATGTTTGAATGCGTTGAATTGTAATCGTCTCCCTTCCTGCAGGTCAGCCAATGAAGTGTAATCTTCACATTCAGGGAAGCGTCATCAGCTCAGACCAGCCAATCCTGCTGTGAGTCTCCCATGCCTCTCTGCCTCTGTCCCCGCATTCATGCCCTTCCTTGCACACTTGTGTCTGGGGTCTGTCTGCTTGTCTGTCTATCTGCCTGTCTGTCTGTCTGTCTGTCTTCCTGTCTGCCTGTCTGTCTACCTGCCTGCCTGGCTGTCTGTCTGTCTGTCTGTCTGTCGTCCTGTCTTCCTGTCTGCCTGTCTGTCTACCTGCCTGCCTGCCTGCCTGTCTGTCTTTCTCGCTCTGTGTCTCATCCCGTCTTCTGCTTACCTCTACCACGTTTCTTTCCATCCCTCGTTCTGTCACTTGCTTTGGGCTGCGTCTCCTAACGAGCATCCCCAGCGTGCGTTTCCTCCGGGTCTGTCTTCCACTGAAAGCCGCTCTTGTGTCTTTGACAGGAGGTTGAGTGACAGTCCAGGAGGAGGAGGAGGAGGGGCTGGGGGAAGAAAGGAGGGACGGGCGTCCTCTCTCTCTCGCCCCGACGCCCGTCCCAGGTCCTCTAAGCCCACGCCTGAGGTTGACCCCCAGACCATATTAAAGGCCCTTTTTAAGTCTTCCTCTCACACTGCCACTTCCACCCAGTCCGCTAAATCGCAGTCAGCCGCCTTTAGCATCAAGATTTAACACACACTGCCGTTAACACTAAACGCACACGCACGCATCGGTACTCAGTGACACAGCCTATACCAAAGCACACATTGCTCAAGAGTCATTTATTATATGATTATCCAAATGTGGTGCTGTAATACACATGGTCCTGTAAAAGAGTGATTGTGAAGAAAGTTTTATTTCATTTTAATAATTTTTGGAACCTTTTAGTTTGTGTCTTGGTATGGACAAAGGATTTGTTACAAGTAATTGGAACTTTTCAGAATAGTGTTCTAGTTTATTCGCAGACATGTTCAGAGACATGTTTGCAGCCAAGTGGCCTGAAGCCTACAGCTCATGTTTGCATCTCTTCAAATTTTTCACATTGAATGCTGTTGAGTTTTGAACTGTGACTGTTCATGAATGAATTTCACGTTTGAAACAATACATGTGCAGACAAGACTGGCTTAACAGTCCAAATGAAGCCATCCTTCCATTCTGTCCCTCTACTTTTTTTGTTCAAAGTTTATCTCCTTTTCTTTTTTCTTCTTCAAATGGCATTCGTTTTGTTTTATAGTAACAAAGCCCTTTATTTGCAACTCAGCTCACAATGGTCTTTCCTTCAGTGTGCTAACAGGCAAAAAGGTCCACTAACATGCCACAGAACGTTTAGACCAGACCAGCGAGAACCACCGAAATGAATGTATGTGAAGTTACGCTTTTGTTTTGTAACTTTGCTGCCCTGAAACACTATTTCTGTGTATTTCTGACCTTGTTCCCAGTTACTGTGTTAGGGGCTGCATGTTTTTGGGGATTGTTCAGGTGACTACTTTAACTTAACCTTGCGATGTTGCTATATTTTAATTAGTTTAATACCCCTTTATTCTGAGGTGTAAAGTGAGGTGCAGCTCGTTTTTGTCTACACATTGCTCGGGTGATTTGTTTTGGTTAATTGAATGGGCCTCTGAATGAGTGTGAAGAAATTCTCCAATAAACGTTACTTTATAGAAAACTTATATTTTTAGTGTTTTGTCTTGAATGCGGTCACTTGCATTTCTCTTTCTCTCCCTCCTGTGGCAGCTATTCTCACGTCTAGAGCCACTTACTGTATGGATATCTGTTGTGAACAGACATACTTAAGAAATGAAGTTGTCAGTCAACAATACATACACAATACACGTATGCTGCAAGCAATATTTGTTCCATGAAAACATTTTTAAAGCCAGTTTTAGTGTGCCTACTTAACAGGAAAGTCAACTCAATGAACATACATTGCCAATACTTTCCTCTCAATTTCAAGGTAATTTTTTTTTGGTGATTTCCCCCCCCCGCCACACCAAATAATCTGCACTTCACTGTTAGAAATACAGTTATTAAATTAATTGACATCTCTAGTAATACATCTTGGCCAGAACATCATATTTCTTTGTGTATAAATATACCAATATCGGTGTGCTCCATTGCATATAATTGATGTTACAGTTTCTCTGTCTTTGATGTTCCTGTGAATTTAGCAACCTGTCAAGCTGTGTTGCTTTAAATACATTGGAGGCTAGCAAACTGCCTAATGCTACAAATTTCTACCCTTATTAACAGTCTTTTTTTGGCTAATTGTCTAGCTTGTTACAGTAGCAGGTGACAAAACGTCCCCATCGGTATTTTGAAAGGCTGTTGGACGCAGGTTTAAGGGCCACATTTTTGTTCATTTGCTTGTTTAAAAAGCTATGAATGTGAAATTCTTGTTAAATACGCCAGCTTTACAATGAGGAGACTTGAATCAGGTAATGGAGTAATGAGGCTCGCAAAGTACTCTTAGGCCACATTACTGAATCACAGAATCAAGCATGGCCACTAAATTGGTTAAACTGCAAACTGTAAAAAAAAAAAAATAGAAAAAGAAAATTTAATATCTACCACAGTGTGTACAGGGCCTATTTTTATACAGTCTATGGTATAAGGCCTACTACAGTCATTTGCAGCCATGTTGCCTTTTACATTAGACCATTGAACATTGAATTTATTTTTTATTTTTTGCAAATTGTACTGGTTTTGCAAAAATAAAAAAACGTCACTGAAAATTGAGATTAAAAAACACCGACTCACAGAGAAGATTTACTGCTTCTAACTTGCTTGTAATGTCTGTTATAATGTCATTCTAACTTTAGGTGGCAGTATTTCCCCTTTCTTTTGCTAAATATGCGTTCAATTTTAAGCGAAGAAAATGATCACTTCCGGTTAATCTCACATGCGATACAGTCAAGATGGCGCCCTCCAAGGCAAAGCGCTCACGAGAACCTTGTGTTATTCCAGGGGGATTTACAGGTAAGAAAATCGGTAGTCGTTCTCGCTACTAGGAATTTAGATAACGCCAGTTTTTTAGTTAACTAACAAAGTCATTGAGAGCCAGATAAATTGCAGCACGTTGTTGCTACACATGGGAATTTAACATAATCCGACTCCAAAGTGCTAGGATCTGTAGTGCTGCCTGGAAACGTGACGTTTTACTGTAAATAACACATTAACTCGCTAGTTCGGATATATTTGTTTTAGGTATATACTATGGAAATAGATGTCGTGTTTTTAATGAGGTGTAAATAAATTACATATGCATTACGCGGTCCGTTATGGCTAAAAACTTACAGACGTGGTCAGTAACGCAACTGCCCCACGTTTCCTCTCGTTCTCTCTTGTGTGGGATGCCTGTGGTCACTATTCCTCACCTCATATGTACATGGCCACCGATGTTTAAGGTGGACATCCTAAATAAGACTTCTGAAAGACAGCGCTAGTGTGGTTTGAGGCCAGAGACAGGCACAATATTCAGTTTATTGATGATGGTCACAATAAAACCTCTTAAAACATTTGCTACTAATGTTAGTTTTCAAGATGCTCGAGGTCTGCCATTGACATCCAGCAATGCCAGTGAATGTTAGTGGTTTGAAAATACAAATTCAGTGCGGAAATGTCTTTAACTGTCTCAACTGTTTTTAACTAAACAGAGTAATCTCACCGTTCGTTTAGATTGACCTATGTGGGTCAGGCACTCTGCGTTGTTTTAGAATGCTTACTGATTTAAATCTCTCTTTCAGTGCTCCCGCTGAAGTTCAGTACGGACAGCGTCAGCTGCCACAGTGTGTGTGTAAAGGAGCACAGAGTTCGGGCCGAAAAAAATACAAACAGACCGCTTGACAGGACGTTGTTTGCGATCAACATTCCACCATACTGCTCAGAGGTACTTCATTTTGGTTTATTCTGTTAACAAGACTGGCGCTCAGAATATAGTAGCATGGTGCCTATGCTCTGGGCTCTGGGCTTTGCTTCCCTGTCAGCTGTTCTTTTGATCCGTTTTTATGATACTGTCCTGTACTTTAGAGATGATCCTTTATTAGTCCCACAGCAGGGCAATTTGCAGTGTTACAGCAGCAAAGGGGATAGTGCAAATAGCAAGGAGAGTAAAAAAAATATAATAGATATAATATATACAGACAATATACAAACAATGCACAGTTTGGTACACTTTATATTGCACATGAGTGGATTGCACCAAAAAGTGAGTGGGTTGCACGTGAGTGGTGTGTGTGGTCTACTAGGAGCAGTGCTGATTATAAAGTCTGAGAGCAGCAGGAAGGAAGTCAAAAAGGTCCTCAGGAGTGCCCCCCGCACTCCAAAAGACCTGAGTCTCCTCAGCAGATAGTCTGCTCTGTCCTTTCTTGTACAGTGCATTTGTATTGTCAGTCCAGTGCAGTGTATTATTCAGGTGAACACCCAGGTACTTGTAAGATTTCACCATCTCAATGTCCATTCCCTGGATGTTCACTGGTATGGGAGGAGCAGAGTGTTTGCACCTTCGGGAGCCCACCACCAGCTCCTTGGTTTTCCCTGCGTTGAGCTGGAGGCAGTTAGCGCTGTGATGTGTTTATAACTGCCAGTCTTCTCTTTTGCAGGCGGTGGTGAGGGACCTGTTCTCGCAGTTTGGGCCGATTCAGTCTGTGGAACTGAGGGAGCGGCCCGGTACCGCCGAGCCCGCAGAATCAAAACTGTCAAGATATTTCACACCAGCACAGAAAGAGGTAAAAACATCCATAAGGAAATCTGCTCTGTGTCTGTGCTCCTCTTTTGTGCACCGAGCAAACGCCTCCCTCTCTGTTCTGTCTCTCAGGGATTTAAAGTAGGTTACATTGTTTTCAAAAATGGCTCCGGTGTGACAGCTGCCAAGTCCCATCCCGCTGACGCTCCACTGGTCGTCTCCACAGAACAGCGGCCTGTCAGGACAGGCTTGAAGAGTGAGTGTCGAATGCTGTGATTTAAGTGTGCTTTTTGATCTGCGGAAGATGGTGTTCTTATACATTTTTGAGAAATGTACAATTTTTATTATTGTATTATAGTGATGTCTTGTTTGCTTTCTCATTACTTTTTCTTTCCCTTTAAGAATGGATACATCAGTACAGTAACTCGTTAATTCAGCCAGACAAGCTTCAAGCAGACGTTGACCGCTTCATGCAAGAATATGACAAAAAGAAAGAGGTCAGCCTTTTATTTTGTCTTTCCGCCTCTATAATTTTCTATAATTTTCAGCCCTGGATTTTCTGCGGTTGAGCATTCACATATTTATGCGCAATTTTCTTTTCCCTGTCTTTCGTGTGTGTATGTGTGTATACTCAGTTGCTCCACTGAAAATTCTTCCGTTCAAATGGGCTTTGAAAGTTACAACTGTATGCAAATAAATGGCACGAATATGGCTGTGAAGTTGAACTTCAATGTAGATGGTTATACACACCACTCGTTTAATGTGTTGACCACTGTCTTTGGACCAGGAGTCAGAACAAAAGAAGAAAGAAGCAGAGAAGCAGCAGGAGGAGGACGAGGAGGGTTGGGTGAAGGTCACAAGGGGCGCGCGAGGGAGCAAGGCCCGCCCTCACAGCGAGGCAGCCAACCAGAAAGCTCTGCAGAGGGAAAGCAGGAAGAAGAAGAGGAAGGAGCTGCTTAACTTCTACACCTGGCAGCACCGAAACACACAAAGAGAGCGTGAGTTACCAGTATAGTTGTAACTTTCATGTGAAACTGACATATAGATGGTGGAGTAACACCCCATCAGTTGCAGTTTGCAGATGATGTAAGAAATGAGACTAAGGGCATGAAATAATTTACTTTTATGAACTTTTCTCCTGCAACAAATATTGAAAAAAAAAAAAAAAGTTTAATGTTAAGGTGCAGACTGCATACTGTATACTGCATATACTATACCTGCATATGTCACTTTTTCAGTAAGCCGAAGGTATGTAAGGGTGTATGCGGTATTAATACTTTGTCATTCTCCTTTTCAGACATTGCTGAGCTTAGGAAAAAGTTTGAGGAAGATAAACAGAGGATTGCAGTGCTGAGAGCACAGAGGAAATTCAAACCTTATTGACTTGGTATCCCATAATCCTCTGCTTTTCCATCTGCACCGTCTTTTTTTCCAGAGCTACCGGTTGTCCCTGACTTACTAACATTTACTGTGTGTCAGTGCATGCTATCCTTTATATTAAAATGAAATAGGAAAAAATTCATTTTCTTTAGTATTTTTTTCTAAATGTTTAAAAAAATCTGCTAACTTGTCCCAACGCTGTGAAATCTTATCCCTTGATCTGAATGTCTGAATGATATCTTTTCATGACATGGCAGTTGAGTATGAAACCCCCTTTGGGCGGTAGAGGCCTTGTTCGAGAGCACAATAGAAGTGTTCCTCCGGGACTTTAACCTGCAACCTTATAGCCCCCACCTCACAGTCGTAACAGAAGAAGGAACTGTTCATGAGAAGGATTTTCTTTGAATATCCAGGACCGCCAGCCTAGGGCCACTGTTCAACATAGAAACCTACAGTGCTGTGAAAAAGTATTTGCTCCTTCTGATTTCCTATATTATTGCTTATTTGTCACATTGAACAGATTCATATCTTTAGACAAAATGCCATTCCTAACAAAGGAAAGTTGAATAAACACAGAACAAAAAAAATAAAATAAAAGTTCATTAAGGTTATCAAGTTATTAAAGTTATTAAACATTTTAAAGTTATCGAACACCCATATCACCAATGTGAAAAACTAATTGCCCCCTTGGTTACTCAATCCACTAATTAACCAAATTGGTCCGCCAAGGAAAACAACTGCAGTTGATGACTGAAGAAATCCTAAGAACTGTGAAGAGAAACCCTAAAACAATGATAAGTGACCAGCAGTCTCCAGGGGACAGGGGTGAAAATACCGTTAGTCACCATTTGAGTTCCACCACCTCTCACCAGCAGGAAGACTCTGAAGGCCAGTTTAGAATTCACCAAAGCAGACTGATATGAACCGGAAGAGCTCTGGAAGTTGTGTGGACAGATGAGACCAAAATAAACCTTTACCGAAATGACAAAAAGCTGAAAGTGTGTAGAAAGGAAAGAACAACCCATGCTCAAAAGCACCTCCGCATCATCTGTGAAATATGGAGGTGGTATTGGCCGACCGTCTTCAGATGTACTAGGTTTCACCTGTCGGTTGGTATGTAATTCCCCTGGTTGACCAGAAGATGGAACCAGTGAGCAGAGAGTTATTGCAGCAGAGAACACTTAAACAGTTATTTTTTGTATTTTATTTCATAAGATAAATATAATATTAAGGGTTTAAAACATGGTGCAGTTGAATTAGCATACAAGTAGAGGAGACTAAAAACTCTCTTTTTTACTTTGTCCTATTGACTGTCCTGACCTGTGTATTTTGCACGATTAATAAGCATACATTTTTCTAATGTATTTGCATTATCATAATTATGTCAATATTATGTTATATATCTCAACCTTTTCGTAGGGATTCAGATGATTGAGTATTAAGTACACAATGGGATCATAAAGGTAAACTTTATAAACTTCCTGAAAATGTTTGTTTTTTTATTTAAAAAATTGAGCTCACCTCAAAGCACCTCAGATGGTTAAAACCGAAAAGAGAGTCGATGCATATGAAATAAGTGCAAACATGAAGATTACTCAAAATCACAATACATTAACTGTTGAACAATGCGGCGCATGTACTCATCACTGTCGGGTGAAGACAGACAGTTCCCCAGTGTACCCAGTGGCGTCTGTGGCCAGGACTCACTGGAGGGTCCCATGGGGGGGGGGGGATACGAGGGAATGCAAAAAAAAGAAGAAATATTTCATCTTATGTTTAAGGTTACATTTGGGTTTCCAGTTGTTTTGGATACTGCTGCTATTTCAGCCAGCAGTGTCATTGGCTGAGTGGGTTGATATGCTTTCAAAAGCACAAGAGTTTCTGCTTGTGTTCAAGGCTTGTGACTTAAAAACGTTGCCAACAACCGGTGCCATTTTCCCTGGTGGAAATTCCTGCTCGGTTCCAGCCTGGTTTTAAAGTGGTCCAGCTGGTTTGGGCAAGCTGACAGCAAAATGGTTGAGATAGCAACCGTGCTGGCAAGACCGTGTCCAACTAGTGGGCCAACTTTGCACAGACAACAGATCACCAAATTCTAAGATGCTATCCAGCTGGAGCAGAAGCTGATCCCAGCTACAGTCCATCTTAGGCTGGCAGCTGGACATTCCGCCAGTGCGTATTGTGCTTTCAGATTGAAGCAAAAAAAAAAAAAGATTTAACAGGAACGTACATACCTCCATCAAATGAATCCCTGTAACACATTGTTCTAGTGTGTCCTGGCCCAATAGCAGCACTGAGCGTGCCCACCTGTCACCGTCCCAAATACACAACAGAGCTCACTCTCGCGTCCTGACTGCGCGTATTCTTTAAGTTCATTTTGACATTTTGCCTTTAAAACGTGTTCCCCTCCCTGTGTCTGTCCAGCCCTCCCTGCCCTCCCTGTATGACCTCTCTCTCTCTCTCTTTCGCTCTTTCCTCACACCCCCACACCTTTTGACTGAGTATGCAGAGCTTCTCGTGACTGATACTGGCCACTGGGTGACCTTTGAGTTAGTCATTTGTTATATTTGGATGGAAGTTGAAGTTGCAGCCAAATCGGTTGTGTACTGGTGCTCACATGCACGCACACACACACAATCATGCAAACAGTTTAACAAAGGGAGATGTGATACATACTTGCATGGGGTACACACACTAATGAATGGATCATCAGATTGTGCATTGATATATACACTTGAATCACTTTGTCTTGTTCCTATGCAGACTGCAGTTGTAATTGCTGTCTACGTTTTATCAGAGAACCTCTTAAGAGGCTTCTTGTGTTTCAAAAGTGTGAAGAATGCATGCATTATAAATGTAAGTATGGAAGTTTGTGCAGTTGCTTTTATTTTTGAAAAAACAAACCAACCAACAAACAAACAAAAAAACTAGGATATATCCAGAATTATTGTTCCTCTTTTTAGAGTAATTGTAGTCCTGATGGTAATGCACCGTGGCAGTATCACACTGTACTAAATTATTCAGCCCGCATTGACTGGCAGGTGGGTTCAAGGGAGACTGAGTACCTGACTAAGTGCACACATTGGTCTTGTTTACCCCACTGAAGGACTGACAGTCAGACAGAGAAATTGGGGGAGATGGAAAACGTGTTTAGGGTTGCAAGTGCAACTGAACCGTTTTTGTTTTACAGGTGAAACGGATACAAGAATAAGGACAAGGCAAAAGGAAATGAGGAGTGGGGCTGTTCTGTTCGGGTCTCGATGCTGATTTTAAAGTTTGGTATTAAGTTAGTTAAAACTGATATGCACAAGTGTGTTTCAGCCATGTACAACTACCCTTTCTGTGAATTCTCTCTAGCCTTCAGTCTCAATACATTCAAGCTTTCATTTTATAGGGTTCACCTTTTAGTATAAAAAATCAAATAATTGGATTGACCATTATTACTGACATCAAGAGTATCAGGGAATAATCATTATTACTGGTATTACCAGCATCAAGAACCGTTTGTTCACAATAGGGACAATTATCTGAATTAAATTTGGCTGGAAACAAGTCCAGAATTGGTTGAGCAGAGTAAGGATTGAGAATTTCTGGACTACCTGGCTTGCCAGGTTAGTAATGGATAAACAAGCAAATGAACAAGCAAGCAAACAAACAAACAAAAAAAGCTAACTGTAAATACTAACAAAAACTATGGATCTACATAATTGTTATTCTGCAAAATCCTCTTGCATTTATGTACAAATATATTCCACTATATCAAAATATATTTTAACCCTAACCCTAACCCTAACCCTAAAATTACAAAATGCGATGGAATAAAATCAACACAATGTGTTTAATCGATTACCAGGTCGTATACGAATTTTAAAAAATACAAAACCATTTTTTTTAAAGCTTGGATGCTAGTGTTTACGTGTTTTGAACAGAAGGGTAGAGAGATAATGGTTCGTATCGGTGTGCATCAAAGAGGGCGTGTAAAGTGTCAAGGGAAAGTTGACCGGCCCAGGCCGTCCTGTGGGAATCTGAAGGCTCCCTGGCTTCCTGCTCTTTTGACTGTCCTCACAAATGGAGAATTCATCTGGAGCCCCTGGCAGAAGATAATACAGCATTCACACGCATATAATGCATTATTAGGGAACGGGGGGCTCAGGCTGAAACCCGAATTGTCACTGTGCAACGTCTCATAAATTGAATATCACAACTGATATTTCGCTCTGACCGCGGTCTTTCTTCATTCCCGCAGAGCTGCGAAACCCACGGCACCGGATTTCGTCGCTCTGTTGCTACACTGCACTGTTGTTTATATTTCCTTCACCCTGTTGTTTACGTTTCAGTCTTTGGACCGATAACGGAGACGTGCGACCGTTGGCGGGCATACTGAAATGAAGGCAGATAGAGCGGGATGCCGACGGAGGTGCCTTGTGTCACGTCCGCAGTGACAGACAAAAGCAGATGCCCTGTTCATCGAGACTGTTACTCCTTCGACAATAATGCGAAAATGCTTCTGGCTGGCAAGTTTACAAAAGGCACCTCCCTTTGTACATGTATTAGATTAGAATTTCTGGTGGTGTTGAAGCCTCAGTTAGCAGCGTGTGCAGCTATTAATATTTCTTTACTATGAATAGCATGCCAAAAATTAGTTTTGGGGCAATTCCCATGATCTTAAATCAAGCCATGAATGATGCATTAGTTATTTATGGCAGTGCTTATGAGGTTCACCCTTTACCAGGTTCACCAAGCCTCAGCACAGAAAAAGGCCATAATCAAGTAATTAAATTTAGGCTGAAGTACAGACATACTTTTGTGTTTAAAAATGGTCTAAACCTATAAGACATCCCTGCGTTGTTGGACACACAGGGTGAACACAAAAAGAAAAGACCAACTCTTAGACAGAGTTGATGAGGTGAGCCAAGTCACGTCCACAGTCATGTCCACAGAGACAGATAAGGTTTCATGACGTCAGAGAGAAAGAGAGACAGACAGATAGAGACGGAGAGAGAGAGAGAATGAGAGACAAAGCATGCAGGGAGAATTAGGACGATTTCCATTGGCTATCAACACACAAAAAAGGGCACTCAAATTCTGGACGCATCTCAAATCAAGTTCCAAAACAATGCTAGTTTCATGCACTTCAAACCCAAGAACTGACTCCTTTAAAAAGAGTCTAACATATCATCTAACACCAAACAATAACGTATCTCAGACCAGCACTTCTTCACAAACACTGCTTCACAGTGACCGTGTAGTAAACCTTGGCAACAAATCAGAATAAAGCAAACTGTTAAACAAAAGTAAACAACTTATCTGAAACCCTGGAACAGACAAACCACATCGCAGAACAAGCTGAACTGCTACCAGGCCCTAAAATGAGAGTAGGAAATTAGCTGAATATCTTGTCACTGTCTTGGCTATGAAGCAAGTCAGGCAAGACAAGTCCTTACCAAGTACAGGCTCAGTGACCACAACCTAGCCATTGAAAAAGGAAGGCATAATAAAGCATGGATACCAAAAGAACTGAGAATATGTGGCCACTGTGTGACAGGTGAGATTGAAACTGAGGTGCACTTCTTTCATAAATGCCATAAATATGACAAAATTAGGGAAAGATATTTAATTAAATAAATTTTAAATGGGGTTTACAGAGATTGGTCCAAAAAAGAGAAAATATCCAGTGAGCGGCAGTTCTCTGGGCGAAAATGCCTTGTTGATGACAGAGGTCAGAGGAGAATGGCCTGACTGGTTCGAGCTGATAGAAAGGCAACAGTAACTCAAATAACCACTCGTTACAACCGAGGTATGCAGAAGAGCATCTCTGAATGCACAACACGTCGAACCTAGAAGCAGATGGGCTACAGCAGCAGAAGACCACACCTATATGTATATTATTCTATTAAAAATTCTATTACATTATTCTATTGCTTTTTGTCCTCTGGTGTTTCACATGTTCTTTGCCATGCTTTGGCAATACAAAAGTAAATTCTGTCATGCCAATAAAGCACTTTGAATTAGAATTTGACGAGAGAGAGAGAGAAAGAGAGAGAGAGAGCGAGGGAGAGAAAAGCTGGACACGAGGGCCACACAGTGAGGGCAAATATCAAATATTATAACAGAGGGTAATGGAGGTGAAGACTAGGTTTGAAAGCAGAGGGGGAACGTGGGATATGTCAGTGAGGTCAGCGGGACTGTAGGAACAAATGTATCATGGAGCAGATTAGGTCCCCTTATCTCTTCTGTCCACTCACATTAGTGGGACTCAAATCCAAAGTCCAGTCATTCCTGAGAAAATGCACGTATTATTTAGAGAAGTGGAACCTCGTGTTGGTGAATTAGTTTTTTGATTTTTGGTTATTCACTTCCACACTACCTTTGCTACCCTACCTTCTGGTAGCTGTGACAAAGTTCTGAAGCTGTGGAATCCAACATTGCGAACAGCAGAGGAATGTGTTGGTAATGTGAGGGGGGAGGGGAGGATTAGGCTTTTTTAAAAAAAAACCCTGAACAATGTCAGGGTTTTTAGGTATGCATTTCAAGAGAAGAGGCAAAGGTGGAATAATGCTGTCTTGTATTGAGTGATCACCTTTGTTCCTCTATCAAATCTGCTGCCCTAATAATAACACAGACTTTAGAAATACCAACACAGGACAAACTGTGGACAGAGGAACAGATTGATACTGTGAAGGTAAAATGAAAGACAGAGTAACAAAACAAACACTCCTTTGAGCAGCTGCTTAATTTTTATTTTTTTATTTCAGCATCTCTCAAAAACTGGAACACGCAGTACAGAGAAAATAGTACTGTGATCCATAGAAATGACAGTAGAAACCCATTAAATCTGTTTATGATTAGTAAGCGCGTAAAACAGAGAATCGTTTACAAATTGCTGAAAGCTCTATTGTATCCTTCATTTAGCTTTTTAAAAATTATTTTTCATTTCATTTTCATTTTCTTTTGTGTGTCTGTACATTAGATTGAATCACAGTTTGAAAGCATTCAAAAGCAGCTGTTAGTCACAGCGAATGGCGTTGCAGCGGAATCTAATACATGGGCAATGAGGCTCCCCACCAGACCGTTTTGATGCGAGCGCCTTTCACGATCCGGTTATCTTCATTCGTCCGTAGGGCTGCCGGTAAGTTGCTGCGCATCATCTACCCCTGGAAGCCGAACTCCTTGTAGAAGTTGTCGATGTCGCCGATGACCGCCTGCATCACCTTCCTCACGGCCTCCTGCCCCGCTGCGTCCACCCCCTTCTCCCCCATCAGCTTCACGATGACCTCGGTTATCAGCTGGGACGGACGGAAAGAGAGAGGGGTCAGTGCGGAACGTGCACGCTGGGTCCTTACCAGCCGGGGTCACGGTGCACCACCACGAGTGTCTCCTGCACGGCTTCTTCGCTCCCTGCGCTGATATTGGTGGCAGAATAAGGAGGGGGACTGAGAGATGGAGAGAAAGAAGAAAGAGGGGAAAGAGAGAGCAAGAGAGAGAGATAAAGGTGTGTGTGTGTGTGTGTGTGTGGGGGGGGGGGTGGGGGGGGGCTCTCACTTGGAAGTTCTGGAGTTTGATCTTGTGTTGTGTTGCATGGGTTTTGGCCAGGGGCTTCAGGATGTCAGCGTGGTTCCCCTTGGCGTGCAGCAGATCTCCCAGCTTCGTCAGCACTGTGCACCCGTGTTCTGATATGGCGGCATTTCCTGCCAGGTCGCCCGGTGCTATCGCCGCAAACTTGGGAAACAGCTGCTGGGTTTCTGGGTGCTCCTGGAACAGACTGAAGACAGAGCGTCTGACTGTCACAAATGTTTATAATACTGACATTACAATAGTTCTCATCTATTGATTTGTTTTTTTTTTTAGTCATCTTTAATTTTTTGTTTCTGAATTTGGTACTTTTTTTTGTCGGGCTGTGTCAGTGGAGTACAGAGAACAGTCTGTTGTAAAACGTGATTATGCTTTGGCAACAAATGTTTCCTTGCTTGTGCCAGTACAGCTACAAGAGTCCCACTGTTTCCTGTCCATTATAACAGGATACTGTCGCGCCAGTGGGGCAGAGAGATGAGATGCTGTGGCGTCCGTTAACTGACCGGGTGAGAACCACTCCTCCATTCCCTTTTAGGTCGGCCTCAATGGGTTTCCAGGCCTTCAGGACCAATTCAAAATCAGTCATAGTCTGAGAGAGAGTGAGGGAGAGAGAGAGAGAGAGAGAAGGAGAGAGAGAGAGAGAGAGAGAGAGAGAGAGAGAGAGAGAGAGATTACATTACATTTTTGTGACTCCGACTCTGTCCCCTCAACTGGCCAATGAGAGGGGATAGGAGAAACTGAACAAGACTCCAAGCCCCCCCTGTCACATGGAAGCTGGGAGCGGGGGTGACAACAGATGGGAAGATGGCTGTACTGAAGTGTGTGAGGTCAAGCAGAGGTACTGAAAGACGAGAGGTGGTAAGTATGTAACTATGCAGCTGAGGACACGCGGTCATGGGACCAGAGTTTTATAGTGGAACCGGTTGTAAAAACTTACATCTCACGGTTAGTGGAGAACAACAAAGAAGGAAAGGAGGAAGAGGAGGAGGGGGGCTCACAGGGAAGTGAGTGACATTGCTTTTTACTGCCAGACATATGGAGGGAGAGAGAGAAGGGGGAATGACAGAACATAGGTGGACTACACTGAACTGGACTGCGCAGGACAGCACCACTGCGTGGAGAGAGAGAAACACAGAAGGACAGAGCAAGGGGCAATGAGCCATGAGCTGAGTCACCAACGCAATCATAAATTTATCCTGCTATGATATCTGTCATACCTCAGTGTACAACACATGTCACAGCTGTACGTTGAAGGGATTTGCACCATCGTACGGTAAGTGATGAGGTAATAGCAGGGGTACCGGGAGGTCCCCGGGAATAAAATAGTAAATGAATCTCCCTGTTGTTACACTGGATAGAGCTGGTGTCATAATAAGCTATTACGAATGAAACAGTGATACGTTATCCATTCATTTGTACAGTGACCATGTTGTAAACTTCGGCATAGTTCCCAGAGTCTTTAGTCCTGCACAGTTTCCCAGTCCCCACATTGCCCTGCCGGGGTCAGTAAACTTGATATTTGCCATTTGTTCTAGTAACACCTTTCTTGAGATGAGGTCATAATCAACGATCTGGCTCCAGCATCATTGATAAAAAGTGGGTTGTGTGCCAAGTTAAACGTTTTGAATTATTGTGGTTAACAATTTGTGTTGAGATTTGATCTCTGTAAAAACGTATCAAGATAGATTTGAGATTGCAGCTTTCCACATTGGAGTTTGCACAATAGCCGTTATTCATTCCAGTGTTTTTGCCCCTCCGAGTCTGGACCAGAGTCAATAACACACGATACTCTCTCCAGGGATGATGACAAAGGCTCAATGAATCAATTAACATTTTCAAAGAGAAAGAAAGGCTGATACAGTATACGCACCCTGACGGATGAATGGCTGAAAGTCTAGGTTACACCTTTCAGAGAAAGCTTGTCCTCTGTCCTCGATTCACCCCAATTCACCCATGACACAAAACCTTAGTGTATTCTGTACACAAATGTTTCAAAGTAACATTACAAAACTTTATGTTCATTTGACACAAATACTCATCCCTTGTGAGGTTACCATTTTTTATGTTAAGTCAACATAACGCAAGTTTTGATTTTTGATTTCATACCACTTCATTTTTAATGTTGATCATTTTAAGTACAATGAACAAAACCTACATCATGCCCTTAACACATAATTGGTGGTTGTGACAATGGACAATGGAGTGAAACACATATTTTGAATTATGATGAAGCGGGACTGTTGTACTAAGTTCACAAGGCATTTATAAGTTATATTTTTCAATAATTACCAGGTATTTACTATTAGTTATGTAATTGTGTAAACAAAGCATGCAGAAATGAAAGTGTTTCCCTTTTAACCTATACTCAAATTATTTTGCCTGCCAAATTTGAAAGCAAGTTTATTTATACATCTCATCATTTATTTTTGTTTTCTAGTGGTGTGAATGTGGCAGTGCAAGGACTATGATGTCTTTGGTCGTTGGGTTATGGACAAAGTGTTTCCTTAACTGAAACCCAGACCCGTAAGACTGTTTGTAACCAAAACTTTTTCTCACAAGCTGGTTGTTTACTATATAAATTTAATTTGTATGTAAAACAGCTACTTTTGTCCAGTGGGGCAAAATGTTTGCTTATCCATGCTTCTTTAATTTGAAAATAAAATTATTTTTGAATGAATTTATTTTCCTTTTTTGGTAAGGTGGAGTGTAATTTAACTTAAAAATAATTTACTTGGAGTTGAGTTGAATTCACTAAATACCTTTTGTCTTTGAAGTTACTTAATAATATTATGGACAGTAGGTGCATGCAATTTATTTAAGTATTTGTATAAATCAATTTTTAAACTTAAATAAATCTAATCTTATAGAAATTAGCCCACCAACACTAGTGGTGTCCAAACAAATCAATTGTGTTCATAAGACATAAAATATATTGTGTACAGTTGTGTTAAAAAATAATTTCAAACATGACATTAATAACATTAGTTATTCGTACTGAAAATATGGTTGTTGAAGATCGTGACATGTAATCATTTTGTCAGGAGTACTCAAAACTTTTTTGTTGCAATACTGGGTTGTTGCGCACGCAAGCCGTCTCCTATAAACTTTTGAGTACAGTGAGCACATTGGAGTACATTAGACTTTACGGTGTTCATCCCCCATCCCAAATTCACTCATGTCAATCCAATATACAGCTGCACTTCATAGCCGACAAAAAGAATAATTTTGCAGTAAAAGGTTTTTGAGAAAAGCACCTCATTAATACTTATTTGCTATGTTCCCCCAAGTATTTTTTCGCTTTTTTCCACCTCTTCCCATCTGTCCTGATGCGACCATTATGCACACTTATGCAAAATGCTCTTCGCACACTCCTATTCAGTTTTTAACAGAATATACACACGTTTGCATTCACACAGGGGTCCTTTACGGCAGCAGTGTTAATTGTGTTAATCATCGTGGCTGATAATTTAGTTTGATACGATATTCGTTTGTAATGATATTTGATCACTGTAAGATATATAAAGGCAGATTTGAGACTGAGGTCTTCCACACTGGAGTTTGATCAGTGAAATTTATTGATTCCTGTTTTTTTTGTCCCTTGTTTGTTTAAATGCACAATCTGGCCCAGAGTCAGTGACATGTGATACACTCTGCAGAGATGGTAACAAAGGCTCAATGAATTTAGACTAAGACTAAGATCTCTTTATTGCTGATTAACACAAGGTAACTGGAATTTAGTTTTTAGTCGCATATGTCTCCCAGATGCATACATACACACTATGGTCCCCCTACATTTACAGTCCCCATATATACGTGCACTCTGTCATCATTAACGTTTTCAGAGAGGAAAGGAAAGGGAGGCTGATACAGTATGTGCACACAGACAAATAAGAGGCTCCCCTTTCAGAGCAAGTTCCCTTTCAGAGAAAGTCCTCTGTCCTCATTTCACCCCACATCCATTCCGCTCCTGTCAATTCACCGTGCCGCCGCATTTCATAGCTGGGAAAAATAATAATTGTATAATAAATTTAGGTTTTTTGAGAAATGTCCCTAATTCATACATACTTCTTCTCCATGCAGAAACAAAATATGAAGTTGTCTGTTTCTGACCCCACAGGGTTTCCCCCCCCCTCTTTTCCATAACATCCCCCCTGTTTTGATGCGACCATTACATACACACAAAATGCACGTCACGCACTGCTATTCAGTATTTAACAGAATACACGCATGCTTACATTTGGACAGTGGTCCTTCATGGCTATAGTTTTAGCAGACTCAACCAAAATTCCTGCACACTTTATCTGGCATAAATATACAAACATTTAAATTCAACCCATCTCTCTCGTTCGCACACGCACACACACACGCGCACACACACACACAATTATGATGAGTTTGCCATCACAGACTCTACGCCATATGATGCTACGCCACAGTCCTTAATCCAGAGAATTTGAAATCAACCCATATACTATACCAGTCGATTTATGTTCCCGGTGAAGTTGCAGGAGAGTCTTTTTGAACTACGAAGAAACCGTTGCGATATTCTAATTTCCCAAGCTCACCTTTTATACCCCTCCCTGCCTCATGCATCACATCCCAGATATCAATCAATCCGTCCCTCTCCTCATAAAACGTTGACTCCACCTCTCTCTCTCCCCCCTCCCTCTCTGATATCAAAGTTTGCGATGGCTTGGTACCATTCCACACATCTCTTTCCTCGTGATTTGCTTGACCTGTTTACTGTATATGGGCATCTCTGCTTGAGTGACAAGTTCCGCTCTTCAGTCAAATACCAACCGCAATCTGCACTGCTCCTGCATGCCAGTGTGCCTCTGTCCGTCTAGGTCTCATTGTCTCTCAGAACAAAATTAGCCTTTTCCATCATGCTCTTCTCGTGTATTCTTCTTTCTTTGGTTTCAAATGAACATTTGTCATTCGACACGTGCATCAGTTCAATTGAAGTGTCTATTTATTCACATGCGTAGTTCGGCAAGTTCATTTTGGTGATTACTGAACTTGCCAAACTGGACTTTTGAAAAAAACAAAAAACAAAAAAACAAAACAAATAAAAATCACATTTAATTGTGAGTTAAAGTTAAAGACAAAGGCTGACAGAATCCATGTCATATTTCTCAGCTGGGTTCGTAGCTTTCTACAGTATATCCCCATTGTGGAATTTGGCAAAAAGGTACTCTCCCCATCTTTCATGTTGAATGAATTATTTTTTGAAATGTGCTAATTAGAGAAAGCCCCTTGTTGAGCTTTAGTATTGGGCATTTGCACTGATAATGTTATTTTTGGAGGTGCCTGTTAAAGTATTATCAAAATGTCTGCTGTCTAATGGAAATCGATTATTGGCATGAGCAAAGACAAGCGCTGCCAAAATGTGAAAACGACAACATCAGTGTTTTTAAAACAACAGCCACAATCACAGACACGCACTTGTGTGTCGCGGACTTCCCTTCAGCCACATTGAACCATAAAGGGTAAATGAGACTCAGTATTTCTCTCGCCCTCTCCCTCTCTCTTTCCCTCTTAGTCTCTCTTCTCATTAATCTCCTCACCGGCCTCCGCATGGTTACCTTGCAGCTTTAAAAACCAAAGTCATTGGCTTAGCACATTTATGTGAGTTTTTTGGCGACGCATTCAAACGCATTTAAGCCGAGTTTAAGCCAGGACCAGTGTTCTTTCTTTAGATCAGGTTCAGGGTCACGCAGGTTCAGCTTTATTGAAAATTTGAGAAGAAAAGATATATGTTCAGACAATGTTAATTGCATGTAAAAATGTGGCAAATAAATGTAATGTAAAATCAAAAAGGCCAATTGTAAAACCTTCCCTGGGAGAACCAGGTGCTTTGTCAAATGGAGAGGATGGGGGTTAGTGGAGGGGGGGAACCGGCCTGCGTCCAGGTGAAGGTCTCATGCAGGGAATTTTCTCTTCAAAACAAGAATACTGCACTCATTCTATACTAAAAAGTGCATCTAGCCCAATCAGTAAATACAAAGCCCATTTAAAATACTGATTCAGAATACTTAATCCTTTCAATTTTTGCTCCCAGGATATGGAAATTGCACTCCATTTTATTGATTGTCCGACCCTTTTTAGAAGTTAAACTCAGCCCCAGCCATTCTTATAACCCTGATATCCATTCCCCAATATACAGCATGTGGTACGGATGGAGGGTATTTGCATCATGGCCAGATAGGCGATGATGAAGTCAAAGATATTTTAGAAGAAATTATGACCGTTAGTGACTCCTTTCCGTGAAACCCGACAGTTGTCGCCGGCATTCTCAACTTGTGCCCTTTGTGGCCACCCATCTGTTCCTCTGGGAAGTCTGGAACCTGTCTGCAAAATGGCCCCGTGGAGTAACTGACCATTCCCCTCAGATATAAAAGAGGAACAGCAGGACACAAGGACAGAGGAGGTCAGAGAGGAGGGGAGAGAGAGCAGGGCAGCGATTCCGGCGTGCTCTGGACGGGACGGGACGGGACGGGGGGGGGGGTTGAGGTGCCAGACGCCGAAGATAGCCGCTGGCAGAGCAGACGGGAGTTCTCCCTCAGCAGGCTCGTCAGTCATCGTTACCGCCTGACAGTCTCGCTCGATGGCGCTGCCGAATGATACGGCCCGGAGCCGAGGCATTCGCACAGATACGGTCGCGCCGCAGGAGGCGCACCGACGCCGTCGCCGCCCGACCGGAGGTGCGCGCCCGTGCGCTTCTGCACCTCTCTCGCACGCATGACATGCAGGCAGTGAACCGTGCTTTGCTGAAACTCCCTTTGTTGACATCAGCAAAGGCCCTGAGAAAGTGCCCCGCTAATGAATGATGGTTAACGAACCATCGGTTTTGGTTCTCGTCGAAGTTTTTTAATACTCCTGTGTCTTGCTGAAAATGCAACGTGTATAGTTCAGTTTTTCTTAGTCCTCTCTCTTTTAGTCTCAGCATTGACCATATGTTATCGACTACATCTAAGACCTGTAGAATAGTATTATTCATTAGTTAAGTTAGTATAATTTGTATATTGAATGAATGAATGATTACATTTTTTTAAATGTGTGTTTTGGGTTCACCACCCCTCTCAGGATCCAAAGCGCAATTGTTTTCACCTGTTCACAATGTTGCAGAAAGATCTCCCCACAATCATACATGCAGAAGGACAAGCATGCAGAAAAGTGCACAGTATCATTCACTAGAATGTTAACACTGTGGCACATAATAAGAAAAATACTCTCTAATAACATTTTATTTGTTCATGTGTTGCAGAGTTGCGTACAAATAGACCTACGCTGCAATACGCTGCCAATTTCAGCCTCGTTAATGAATGTGTCCTGATGTCCCCTGCTGACTATACAGAGAAAGGACACTTTATATTGCTTGAGACTTACTCTTATTCTTTTTATATACTACATCTATGAATATAAATATATATTTATATATATTTGTGTTGTACGTGCTTTGGAAACATACCCATGCACATAAACCACGTGAATTTAAGTGGAAATGATAGTAATGTTACAATATATGATAAAACAAATATCTTCCAGTAAGAAAAACATGCAGTACAACTCTAGGAAACTTAAAGATTAGGGGAAGGTAGAAAAATATTTAAATAATAGCCATAATAATAACACAAATATATATTAAAATGGTCTCAACTGAGAAGTCACACTGACAATTGATTGAAACATATTCCCAGTTGTATTTTTGTCCATTTTGTATTACTTTTGATAATGATAAAGACTCTTTCGACAACCATATGATCCATGTACGTACATTGCTCTGCAGTGGGAAGTGACCATGTGTATGAGAAAGGTACTATACAAATAGAAGTTTTAAAAATTACTTTTATTATTATTATGATTATTTTCAAAACAAGCAGTCAACACTATAAAAACAATAGGTATAGTATACAAAACACCTGTGGTGTGGGGATGGCTGGTTTAAGCAGCCACGCCTGCCCTGGGTCAAGCTAATTAGACCTGGCTAGTTAGATAATTGGTTATGAATTAGATAATTGGCCAGGCTAATTGGGCCCAGGAACAGGGGTGGCTGCACCTGTGCGTAGTGAGGTAATCAGTGCGCACAGGTTAAATCTGCCATCCCCACCCACACAAGGAGAGCATCAGAAACCTAGCTTTGCTTTCTTTGGCATGGATCTCTCAAACACAAGCACTGTTTGCACTGCACATTTTTAAATGGTGTTGTGTTGTGGGGATGGCTGGTTTAAGCAGCCACGCCTGCCCTGGGTCAAGCTAATTAGAAATTATCTAATTCATAACCAATTATCTAACTTGACCCAGGGCAGGCGTGGCTGCTTAAACCAGCCATCCCCACAACACAACACCATTTAAAAATGTGCAGTGCAAACAGTGCTTGTGTTTGAGAGATCCATGCCAAAGAAAGCAAAGCTAGGTTTCGTGAGGTACACCATCGTGGAATTTATACCAAAGCCTTTCAAGGTGCTGTAAGTACCAGCGAACGGGACAATGCCCGGCAGAACAACGCAGGGAAAAGATTAGATGTGCCGAATGTGGAGGTGAGCGTGTGCATGCTAAACGTGGGCCAAACACAAAAATCTGATGCTGTAGGAATGGAGCATAGTGCAAATTTTGGAAGGTGCGAGGTGCAAAAAAACAAGCCAGGGAAATACAAAATCATTAAAAAAGTGTCGTGTGCTGAGGCAGTACAGAAAGGTGACCGATAAAGGTCAAAATAGATCAAGTCATAGCCCTGACACGGCAGCAGCCGACGTATCACATGGGTCAGAGAACATACTGCCTCTAAAACTTTTCCATTGCAGACCAGTAGACTGCTGCCTATTGTTAGTGAACTTAAATGCAAGGTGATGAATGATGACGCGTTGCTAGTGAATAAAGTAAACTTTGTTGCCTTCATATGCACAGCTGTTAATTTGGTAATGCAACTGACCAAGAAACATGACCGAATTAGATCAATAGTGAAAGCAAATGAATTAATCTAGAGGAATGAGTTCCTCTGGATTAATGATATTAAAGCAGACCTGATACCTGAGATTACATGCATGATGGATCTTCTCAGCCTGATTAATTTTGTAATGTATTCCATATTATTCAATGTAATGCAAGAAGCCTAATAGCCATTTAACAGGAGCTGAACATAAAAGTCGTGTCTGATATTTTCATACAAGAAACTTGGTTAGGACCACACTTGGATTTTGTCATAACAGCATACACTGCAATTACATATGACAGGGCCAAAAGTCAAGGTGGTGGTGTGCTACATTCATAAAAGATTGTCTGGATTTCCACAGAGTGGCTATTCCAGCAGGGTATGAATGTGTAGTAGACATCTGTAGACCAGGAGGATACTTTCGATGCCCTAGAGAAGGTAAGCAATGAAGCAAAAAAAATAAAACAAACAAAAATAAAAAAACCACACTTATGGCCATAAATTAGTGGCCAGGGGATGAGATCAGAAATATGGCTAGTAATTCACCCTTTTTTTTAATTTTTTTTTTTTTTTTTTTTTAGCTATTTGAATATATTTACTGGTTTGTCTAAAGACACTAAGACTGAGAATGTAGGGACTGGTATATTTATTCCGGAATTTAATGTATACATTTGTAAAAGACTGTTTTACAGCCGAATTGCAATTGGATTACAGTGGGAATAGGAAGTGAAGCCAGACAGAGTTGTTTATCTTCAGACGCCGTATTAAAAAGCATACCATTGACAAAAACAAGCCAAGGTCAGTTACAGTTGGAAGCTTTCATAGTTTTATTAAGAGTATGCATCGATATACATTTTTGTTGGGTCCCTGCACATGTTGGTGTAAATGGGAATGAGGTTGCTGATAAAATTGCAAAGAGGACCTTGCCTTTACGAGACAATTAAATATTAGTTACACATACCATTTTGGAGGGTTAAAAGAAAGGCTTTAATCAAGCATAAAATAACGGGCATATGGCAAAATAAATGAGATATTGAAAATAAAGGACAGATGTATAATAATATACAGAAATCAATGAATGTGAAGCAGTTTAAAGGGAGTGCACAAGAGCAGAGGTAATATATTATCATACAGGGCTCAACTCAACCCTGCTTTTGATGGGTAAACGTAATTCGGATATGTGTGGAAAATGTCAAAGAAAATATTGAGCATGTATTTTTTCAATGTACCAAAGTATAAAAAAATAGTTGCTCACAAATTGCTATATTTGAAACTACAACGGTTGTCACGTGAATGCGGGCTAATATAGAAACTTGAGTGGGCGCTGCCAGCAAGCGACTGTTGTTGGAACTTGTTAGCAACTCACTTTTTAAAGCACATAACGGCTTCGAAATTCACGGTTGAGAAATTAATTAATTGTTATTTACCTCGTAGAACAAAACGTTTTATTACTGAACGCTATATTGAAACTTCCATAGGGATTTATCTTCTACAGTAGGCGAAAATATATTTTCCTACCACACAGACAAATATATTAATTTTGTTTTTATTTATATACACACGCTATCCTCGTTGCGATTTAGTCATGTGACCATGGACACAACTGACCATGTCTGTTGAGCGAAAAAATAGTACTTCCTGGTTCTCATGCGCTCACCTTCGGTTTGTATTGGCGTCGCTGTCTTTACATATTATATACTTAACCTCATGATAGACCGGCAGTGTTCTCATAAGTTACAGGAATTTGGTCACTGAATTTATGGGTAATGTTTTTATTGTACTCTTGCATCTAAATTCAGAGGTAATATTTTACAGTAGTGATGTTTCTGTTAGTACCGCTGTTTCGCACCTCGGCTGGCGTTTGAATTTTGAACTGTCGAAGTAGTGTTAGGGAGCCTGCGTGCTTCTAACTAGCTACTTCTAGGTCACTTGGCAAGTTGTGCTGAACTTCGCTGACACTAACCGCCACCCCTCATCCTTTACTGAATACGGTTTTAAAATAACACAATGTTCAAATGATCATTAACATTATATGTTATCATAGCACTGTTGTCATCTGTAGGGTCTTCATGGTTTTAAATGCAAGTTGGTGTATGACCTCTGTAGAAAATGTCTTGGGCAGGCAGCTAACCTCTTTTTATTCCGTTCAGGGCTTTTGAGTATGTTTAAAACCCTAAGAGCTGTCAGACATTTGTCTACCGGAGGTGCAATGCAACAAGCGGGTGAGACCAGCTTAGAGATCTCTTGGTTAATCTCGCACGTTCACTTTAAATAAGCGTATTATTTAATGCATTATGTAATATTTTTATTTGAACATTGAAGCATGAGTAGTCTGTTTTTTATATTTCATTTCAAGTCGCCTTGTGTAACGTTAAATTTAAATGGAAGTATTCACAGTATAAACATTGTAATAGAAGTGGGTTGTCACTCAAAAAATAAGCTTGGTATTCCTTAAAGAAAAATAATGCGAAAAGTAGAACAAACACACGATTGCACAGACACACACATTGATAGAAATTGGATTGTGTAGCCTGTCTGTTTTATTAAAACAATCCTATCACACTATGCCCTGCAAGTCATATTTGAATTGAACTTATAAATTATAATAAACATCATTATAAACTTTATTCCTTAGCCAGCTATTTATAAACTAGCTATACAAAGTGCAAACAGTCTAAGGTTTATTTTTTGTATAATACGTGATATGGTTTTATTTCTTATTTATTGTCTGTATGAAAAGTATTTCTTGTGTGAGACTGGCATTTTGCATGTGTATACATCTGTTTTTAGCAGTGCAGTGTGCTATAGCCTTATTCATTAAAGCTTCCTAGTCATAGGCAGTAAGTGGCTGTTAATTTTGTTGCCGTTTTGACACACTGGTGATGCACTGTCGTGCTGTCATGCAGTTTCTGGTTTTAAACAGACAGTTTGAGTCTATTTTATTAATGACTGTTTCATCTTCCAGTTTCAGAACTGTGTGTACCTGTTCCATGGGGACAAATAAGGGGACAGGTCTGGGGTCCTGACCATGGCCGTCCAGTGCTCTGCCTCCATGGCTGGTCTGACAACTGTGGGTCTTTC
Organism: Anguilla rostrata; assembly: GCF_018555375.3. Taxonomy (NCBI): domain Eukaryota; kingdom Metazoa; phylum Chordata; class Actinopteri; order Anguilliformes; family Anguillidae; genus Anguilla; species Anguilla rostrata. Next base: position 64,444,496 of record NC_057934.1, read on the forward strand.
AAAAACCTAATTCCACTGCTGCCCAAAGGTTGTATACCTGTATGGAATTAAATTAGTACTGCTATTACCACAACTGCAAAATGAATGAATAAATAAATAAATGTTAGTGTCTGTCGGTTAGTTTTGGCAGCCACATATGTGCCTGTTTGCTTGTATGACTGTGTCTCTCTGTCTGTCAGAATGCAAGTATGTTGCCATGGATATGGCAGGCCATGGTCTGTCCTCCCACAGGCCAGACGGAGTCTTCTACATGTTCAGTTCTTACGTGGCTGACGTGTACCGTGTCATAGACGGTAGGGTAACTTAACTTATCTGTCATTGTATTCATAACACAAATATGCTATGAACAAAACATGATTTTTGTTGTTTTGGCTCTGCCCTCCAGCACATTGAATTACAAATGAAATGGTGAATGAGGTTGAAGTACATTTACTGTACTTCACATTTTATGTGAGGTTCTTTATGTTCATTTCGGATGCGACTTGTAGGAATTTCAGCCTTTTTTTATGCAGAATATCAGGGCAACGACCCCAAACATACAGCTGAACTGCACTGTATATTCATCCAATCCGGTCTTGTCCAGGATTAGACATGCAAGATGTTACTGTTGAAGAGAAATAGGAAGAGTAATTTGTAAATAATAATTCTGAGGAGAGGAATAAATGGCCATTTTGTTTCAGCTCTGCAGTGGAAGCGCTTCTCAATCATTGGACACAGTATGGGTGAGTGGCTCTCTCTGTTTGATCTGTGTCTTTGCAGCCAGCCCAATTCTGGCCTCCCTCCTCTGAAGTTATTTCTGTGGTGAATGTTTAGTTCAATAAAATATGGTTTACATTATATATTTCAGGACAATATAACCACACATAGTAATCACTTGTGCGATTAAAAGCATTTTTTTCCTTCTGTTTCACAGGAGGCAATGTGGCCAGTTTGGTGAGATGTGTGTCTACAGTTGTGCATTTGTGGGTGCTTTATAGAAAGCATCTGTGCTCTGTTGCCAGTTAGCTTCTGGGCTAAAATAATCCCAATGTTGGAAATGTTTCGGTGGGTTCTTTCATGTCTTACGGCAGCCTCTGTCTGTTCTCAGTTCAGCGCGTTGTATCCTGAGATGGTGGAGAGACTCGTGGTGCTGGATCTCTTCGGTTTCTTTCCCACAGAAGTGGTACGGCCATGTTTCCTTCTCTCACATTCAAATTGCTGTATTTCCACTGACAGACAGGCTCTGGGCAGTCCCGCCTGCTAATGGGAATGGGCTGCGCTAATCGACGTGCCGACCTCGGCACTTTCCGTGTCCCTTCACACGCGTGTGCCGTTCAGCTAATGGCTCTCCCGCTCCTGTCGTCCTCTCTTCCCCTCTGCAGGAGAAAATTCCTGAGCTGATGAGAAAGGGGATTGATGAAATGGTTCAGTATGATAAAAAGAAAGGAGAGAGGGCAGAAAGGGTCTACACGTATGAAAAAGCAGTGGAGAGGTACTGAGTCCGAGTCTCTTTCTGCCCTGTGTGTAATCTGCTCATTTCCGTGGTGCAGGGATGTGACTTAACACCACTGCAGCTCCTTGCATGAGTTCCATCTTAACCTCTCTCATCATGGCAGAGTCGTATAGAACCCAACAGAAAATCTCATGCCCTTCCTTATCTCTCTCTCCGTCTCTGTCTGTCCTGTCTTGACTGTCCTTCGTTCGTCTTGCAGGTTGAGGGCAGCGAACCCCTTTCTGTCTGAGCAGTCTGCACGCATACTTTTGGAGCGAGGGAGCACAGAGGTTGAAGGAGGTGTGTTTTTCTGTCTCCCTTGTTCTCAGTTACCCTTGTCACTGTCGCTCTGTGCCTTTCTTTGTCGCTCTGTGCCTTTCTTTGTCGCTCTGTGCCTTTCTTTTGTCGCTCTGCACCTTTCTTTGTCTCTGCGTCTTTCTTTTGTTGCTCTGTCCAGCCCTTCACCATTCCTCACACTGCGCTGCAGTTGTCCCCTGCTGGCTAACTGGGCTACATCCCCTGTCTCTCACTCATAGGTGTGGTGTTCAACAGGGACTTCCGGATCAATTTGGTGAGTTTGTCTCTCTCGCACCCCGAGAGTCTACTGATCGAGGGCCTGATGTACTAAGACCTTTAGCCTGTGCAGATGCTTTCAGCACACGCAAAACCAATAACATGACCAATGATTGGTCGTGGTATTTGTTTTGCACCAATCACAGGGTGTGTTATTGGTAAATCAGGCCCTGATTGTTTGTTCAGGTGGTCACTGAAGCATAATCTCTGAGCACAATCACGTGGTGTTCAGTGCTCATGAATATTGCGCAAACGTATCATTTTGACCTGCCGACACCCTTCGTCCCCTTCCTCTCTCAGACCAACATTACTCGACTCACCTTGATGCAGGCGTTTGAGATGTTGTCCAGAACCCAGGCGCAGATTCACCTGGTGATGTGAGTCACTCCTTCCCTCACTTTCCCCTTCGGCGTGACGTTCACGCCAGTGCGCCGCTCTCACGTGCGCACCCTCAGTGCCAGGGTGCATTCTGGTCCCGCTACTACAGTCAGGCTGGTGATTGGTTGATTTGTTTTCTTATAACTGGACCCCATTCACTTAGGTACCTGTGAATGGCTGTGTTTTTACTGTAGCGCTGTTTATACGCTTTTACAGTATACTGTGTACTGACTGAGATACTGATACTCTGTCCTGTGTCGGTGTTGCTGTTTATCAGGAATTGTATGGCCTGGTCTGTTAGTCATTTGGAATAAGAGTGCCTGCAAACTGCATTAAATGAATAAATGAAACTGTAAAATGCAGCAGACTTTATGCCCCCCCCCCCCTTTTTCTTTCATCCCTCACTCTTCAGACTTTCAGAGGTCCCCAGTACTGGAGAGGATGTCTGTTGATGATCTCATGCTGATTTAACTCTGCTTGTCCAATCAGGGCGAGTAACGGGATCCGTAGATCACTCAGCGAGCCAATGAAGCAAGTGTGTGACGAGCTGCTGAAGGCCTACGCTGACAAAGGGGTGAGGGGGAAATTCGTAACGCGCTCTCCACGCGCATCACGCACTCACCGTTACGCAGCTCGCGCTCGTACGCAGAGAGGCTCACTGCTGGGCGACTGGCCCGTGCGCGCACAAACACACACGTGCATGTGTACGGAGTGTGTGGCAGCAGTGAGCTCTCTGCAGTCTTTGGCACACTCTCCCACACCTGTTTGTATTAGCGCGCGTTAGCGTGCGCCCCTGAGCGTGGGTGCTGATTAGCGTGTGTTGGCGTGCGCCCCTGAGCGTGGGTGCTGACGCGCTGCGTGAACTCTGCCCCCTGTGCGCCTCAGGCCAGCGTGGTGACGGTGGCGGGGGACCATCACGTGCACCTGAACCACCCGGAGGCCGTGGCCCAGCTCCTCACCGACTACCTACAGCGCGGGGCTGTCACGCGCGCAGACGGGCCGGCAACCGGCATGGACGCAGCTAAACTGTAGGGACACACACACACACACACACACACACACACACACATTCACACAGGTGCACTGCACACACACCTACGCTCCCACAGGCGGCACAACAGTGTCATATAACCAACACAACTTTTTTACAACTTTTACAACATAACTTACACAACTTTCACGTTACCTTTACTTACCTTTTTTGTTTGCTGCAGATCAAGCTTTTACAAAGTGGGGAACGTGCTTCTGTTTTGTTCAACAAATAACCTACCTCTTCAGAACACGATTTACACTAGATTTGAATAGATCGACGTGTTCTTCTTATAAGACCGCGATAGCAGCTACAAGTTCTCAGAACGACAAAAGTTGAGTATTAATGAGCAGTATCTTTTGTCACCCCGCAGTGGCTGATCTGCCATCCTGTAATAAAAAGGCCAGCAGTCCCCCTCTCCTGTGCAGATTTCACAGTCCGTGAATCCATGGAGTTCGCGAATCCATGTTCGTATAATTTGTTTCTTGTCATTATGGCTTTAATACAGTGCAAATCCTGTTTTAATGATTGTTTGAGGGTGCCTTAATAATAATACTAATAATAATAAAACATATCTGATATATATGTAGCTCATTAATTGGTAGGCCTATTTTGAATCATTCTCTTTATAGGCCATATCGCAGATTTTAAGCTTTTCAGTTAATCGATCGCCAGGTAATCTCTTAATAACGTTTAAGAAAATTGCACAAAGTTTGCAGCCCTAGTGTGCACACGTACACATGCATACAAGCAGGCCTACACACAAACGCACAGACACACACTAATAATAACAGTAATAATAACAACTTGGTATAGCATCTTTCTCAAACCCACATTCGCTTACATACATATACATACAAAGAGGGGGGGAATACATAAACATGTATGCAGTGATGTGTAAAGGAAAGCAGGTCTGTAAGGATTGGGCCAGAATTCCTGCTAAGATTCTTTTTGTTGTTGTTATTGCTATGTAAGACTGACAAACTCGTACAGAATGCATTTGCTGCTGGTTATTGCTGCTAAGCTATGGGGTTCTGCAAGCTACTGAATCATGGGATGAACTTGAAGGCGTCTGCTTGCTGGCTTATTTCTGGCTGAATAAATAATAGCGAAGTTAAATTTGTGTGTTATGAGTCACGTGAGGTTAGGTTTATCGACTGTTAAGATGTGGTGAGGATGAAATGAGGGTTATTTATGTCCTGATATGTAAAACCACAGGAAGAGGGTATTCTTTCTTAACATCACTGTTCATGTAAACATTAAAAGGTAAATGGAACAAAGTCAATATAAGCAGGCGGTGGGGAGATCAAGTAGTGAAGTAGTGTAGTGTTGCGCGCACAAACACACACACACACACACACACAGCTTGATAAATTACAATGCGTACTTGGCACACACATACTGAATCTTTGCTTTTGATATTAATCAGTCCTCTGGCTAATTAACAATCTACAAAAGTACCTTTATATCCAGTATTCTGAAAGTGAACTGCTGCAATTCATAACACATACTCCATATTTTTCTCACTGGAGGCAAATGGTCTGTTTTTGTTACTTTTTTTATTATGCTGACTAGTATGTGTTAACATTTAAAATGTACTGAAATAATGTACTGTAGGGCCAGTGACCTGTGTGGAATGTTTAAAGGTATGTCAGTACCACTTGTGTCTGATGAGAAATCTGATTGAATTGTATTAAACCTATTAATAAAATGTTATGAACTGTTAATATTATGAAATGTTTGTTCATTGTTATAATATGATTTGCTTGAATGAACGAAAAGGAGAACTATTACAGCAAACGCTGTTAAAGAGTGATTTATACAGCTTATATCCATTTATAGAGCTGGTTATTCAATGAAGCAGTTCAGGTTAAAGATTCTCTTGAAGGGTACAACAGCAGTGTCCTATGGGAGTCAAACCTGCAGTCTTGGAGCTGTAGGCCCAGTCCTCTAATCATTAAGCTGCACTGCCACTGCTGTGATTATCATTTACTGTATTCGTTTCAGGCCATTGCATTCAGATACCGCAAGTGCCAACTTAGAAGAGTTTATACAAGCACGTCAGCACCCACAGGCCAGCTGCAAGATGTCACTGGTGCCAGGGAAATGACACTATTATTCTTCTCCTTATTATTAATAATTCCAATGATGATTGATGATGATGATAATAATTTATTATTATTATTATTATTATTTTATTATTATTATAAAGGTAGTGCAGTGGGTAGTACTGTTTCCTCACAGCAGGATGGTTCTGGGTTCCCCTCTCGGGGTACTCTGGTTTCTTCCCACATTCCAAAGACATGCAGGTCAATTGGAGAGTCTAAATTCCCCCCAGGGGTGAGCGTGAATGCCCTGTGATGGATTGTCGTTACTGCCTTTTGCCCTGTGCATTCTGGGATAGGCTCCCACCCCCTACAACCCTCAGCAGGAATAAGCGGGTTAGTCGATGGATGGATGGATGGATGGATAGATGGATAGATATATATATTTTTTTCTTACTGAAGTGTGTCACTTTTCACTTTAAACTGAAATGTACTGAAATGTACTGGGGAGAAAACTTATGTTTTGAGCACCCTTACATTCTCCAGGTTGATTGCTTAAGTGGCTGAATTTTAACTGGCTGGATTTTTGCTGGTTGAGACAGTGCCCCTCCCTGCTGTCCTGTGCCCTGCAGGGGGGCGGAGCAGAGGGCCCGTGTGTCCCTCTCGCCCTTAGTAAAGTAGGTCAGCCGTGACACGCGCGGCTCCCTGGACGTCGTCGCACGTTAGCTCATTAGCGAGCGAGGCCGGGACTCTGAGTCTGCAGCGGTCTGCGGGGGATGTGCTGTTCCATCTTCCCCTCGCATCCCACCATTTACACTGACTCGATGTCTGCCATTTCCAACGCCGTTAAACGAACCAGAAGCGAACCAACCTGGCAGTGTGCAGAGTAAATGCCAGCGTGGCCTTACTCTCCTTGAAGATTTGAGGGGGGAGGGGAGGGGAGGGGATGGTTATATAAAGCTCCCTTCCTCTCCTACTCCCTTCAGCATCATCGAACCGGTCTCCATGGAAACCCCTCCTACCCCCCCCCCCCCCCCACTCCAGACAAGACGTCATCCACAGCAGGACAAACCTGTGTGCAATTCAACATTGTAGCACGTTGAAAAAATACCCTCGCTTTTTAGCTGTTTGTAAAAAATTTTACTCCGTTTTTTGGATTCGTTTGGCTACCCTTGGATACTGTGGACGTGCATGAGGACGACACTGCAACAGACGTCACTGGTATGTACAGTCCAGCTGATATGCATGTAGGCATGCATGCATGTGCCTTTTCTCTAGACAGTCTACCGTGCCGTCGTTACTGCATGCTGGGTAAATGCAGTTTATTGCATGCCGTTTCAATGATGGGGATCAATTTTATTCTTGGTGCAGCAGTGCCTTGCTTCGTGTTACTGCGAGTCGAAGGAAAAAAAAAAAGCCCCATTAAACTTGGTCTTCCAATCCGCACCATTACAAAGCTAGTCTTGTACAGGATTGTATGAGTATAAACCATGAGTATGAACCTGTGCGAGAGTGAACTGAGGTTAAATCATTTTATAGTCTATTAACTATGCCTGTGAATATTTAATTGCAAATTGTGTTTTATTTCAGACATATGTCTGTGACTGTGTATTTGTAAAATGTGTTTTATATTGTATACTCAGGGTGTCCTTGTGAATTATCTGCGGCAGTTTTACACTTCCTACAGCTCCACAACTGCAGGTAATGTATTTTGTCGTTTAGCTTACCGCACAACATAACTCAATGTCTCAAATGTGAAATGGAAAGCTGTTTAATATGTGCTTGTATAATAATGCAAAAAATCTGTCGATTATATGCTTTCTGTTGGTTTCTCTGCCCACCTCCAACAGAAGCATGCCTTGGTTGTTCCTGGACTGGTTTGTTCCCGTGTACCTGCTTGTGTCGGTCCTCGTTTTGGCGGGTTTCGGTGCCTGTCTGTACTTTCTGGAGCCGGGACTACAGGACGCACACAAGTGGAGCTCTCAGTCGGCACACCGTCGCCCTCTAGTGGCGAACGATGAGAACTGCTGTAAAGACGACGATAACAATGCGCTGATTTAACCGTAGCGAAGATCAGTTGAAAATGCTGTACACACGCTGTACTCACTGCCTGGACTGGACAAGACACCTTCAGTATTCAGACCCTTCAGGGAGAACAGGGTTGAAGGCATGAAACGATGTCAGGAGTGTATGAAAGAACAGGGCTCATCACAGTAAACTCTTAGAACAACGAGACCACATTGCAGTGCCATTGACCTGAAAAAGAAAGAGAAGTTAAACGTAATCTCTATCGTAACAAAATCAAGTATACTTTTTTAAAAAGTAGTTGAATTTTTACTGGTCATAACTGTGCCAAATCTGTGCTACATTTCTACACTGGTTAAGTCTAGAACATATTGTCCAAGTAAATGCTTTTAATTTGAAAGTTCATAATGGTATTTCTGTCCCGGCTTATCTCTAAGTCTGTCTTGCATGGGATATGAACATGATGATAATAGATATCCTGGATCTTAGTAATAAAACTGATATGACTGTGCTCGTGTACCAAATCTATGTGTTTCCCTCTTTTTGTTTTCAAATCAACACCAATAAATGGACATGAGATGCCTGAATGAAAGACTGATTAAGATTTTTTTGTTTGTTTATCATTTAAAGAAACATATGCTGTTTGTCATCAAATGTAATTTGACAATATACAGATGTTGTACTGTGGGGAAAATGCTTTGTACATGCACACTGCGCACTGTGGAAGAAGCATAATAAAATGCATTATTTTACCATCAGTGGAAGAGTGCAGCTGTCTTTTTGCTTGACTGTTGGTGTCTCCTCTACCTTTCAAAGCTTCCGGCTTCTTTCCTTTCCTGTTTTCCTCAGTGTCCCCGCCACTCTCACTCCATTCTCCTCTCTTGTCCAAGAGGAACAATGCAAGTCACAGAAAAGAGAGGGATCAGAGTGGGTGATGGACACAGAGAAAACCTTATGTTACAGGAATGGAGAGAATGCGGCTTCTGCACCCATTGCTTCCGGTGGCCCTGCCTCCTTCCCTCTCTCTCTTTCTCTCTCTAATTCTTCCTCTCCGTCTGTCTTCCTCACTCCTTATCTATCACCACCACAGGCCAAGAACATCTGGGTCGTCTGGGACAAACAGGTCAGCTCTATACTTGCCGTTCCGGAAATGTTCTGTCAGTGAAATGTAATTGACAAAATCAAACATACTTTAGTCGTTTGGAAAAAATGTATGGTGTCAAACGTGTGTGGTAGAGCAGATGTTAAAATATTTATGGAAGTGAAAATGTTAGAAATAAAAAATAAGACCCTATCATTGAAAGCACATTAGACTAAGTTGACTGTTTGGCAACCATGTAATGTGATTCACTATCCATGTAAAGGACATCCATGTAATTGACTCTACTTCCTCTCTTCTTCTTCAATAACCCAAATCTAATTTATGCCTTTGGTCTTAGCTGGATCGGTGTTGATTGTCCATGTGGGTGTGTGGCTCTGTTCCTTCATCAGCTCTGCTACCAAATTATCTGCACATGTTCTTTGATAGCTTAATTCAAAAACCATTTTTATTCTTTTCCCCACCCTTCATTTAACTGTTCCCTCTCTTATCCTTTTTTTGGACATCGGCCTCCCACCAACTGCTGCTTGTTGGTGGGAAAGGATTTAACCCAGAAGCTGTGTTCTTCTTGTCATATGCCGCACCCCAGTTTCCCTTCTCTACCGAGCTCCTGCTGCCGGGACTGTACACACGATGAGCACAGGCAAACCGGAACCCCGGACATCAGCTCCTCCAAAAGCGCCACCAACACCTCCCTCTCCTCGACTGCCCCTTCCCCTCTCCTCTCCGGTCATCCGAAAGAGGGCCATCCAGATATCGTCCTTCAGTGACAGGGGATTACTTCTACACAGGCCCACTCAAAGGCAGTCTCCCACTGTCAGGTATATCTATTTATCTCAACTTCAGGCTTCAGGGGAATTTGAGGCTGTGTGCACCTGCATTATGGAAGGCTCAATGAAATTGTCCAAAACTGATAATGTCAATATTTTGTATAACCCTTTGAACTATTATTGAATCTCCCTCTCTCTCTCTCTTTCTCTCTCTCACTCTCTCCCTTACTCACTCTCTCTCTCCCTCTCTCTTTCCAGCAAAAAGGCATTTCCATCACCTCCTTCCTCTGAATCCTGCCTCAGCTCTTTGCATCTTGCCAGTTCTCCGGATTCCAAATGTAGCGCAAGGACTCAGTCAAAACCCAAGGTTTCAGCTGGATCAGCACAGGAAATTGAAACGCCTCAACCAGCCGTTCACGTTTCTTCATTATATCGCCAAAATGCAGCTCCAAAAAAGGAAAGACCCTCGGCCCTTCTTACTCACAAAACCAGAAAAAGCGCCGCTCTTCAGGCAGGCCTAATCGCAGCAACTAAAAACCAAGACTCATTAAGATTAAGTCCCGCTCTCTCTAAAAAAATGAGGAGTGTGCCTATTCCTGTCTTTGATAACGGGGGTCAGGGAGGCCAAACCAGGGAGCAGCTGCTGGAAGCAGCAGATTGCAAGACAACCGGTGGCCGAGACCTACCCTTACAGCTTACACAGTGCGGGCTTGTCAACAGCAGCAAGGTACCCATCGCCAGGCAAAGGTCCTTCTCCCAAAGCCTAAATTTCAGTGGTGAACCTCTGAAAGGATTTAACCCAGAAGCAGAGGCCTGCCAGACCAAGAGCAGAGCTGAGAGTCCCGACCTGAATCAAGCCCTGCCTGGGATTATAAAAAGCGGGGGAACCCCAGAATCCACCCCTAAACCTCTACTTCGCAAAGGGTGGAACCTCCAGGAGCAACCTTCCAAGAGACATTCTGACCGGGGAACAAAAGATAGAGACCATCAGCTTTGCCTCATCCAGGCTGGCAATACAAAAGCCAAACAGCACATTCTGAGGAGTCAAGGATGCAGAACTTCAAAATCTGAAGCTCAGGATTCCCAAGGGAATCCCCACTCTCCCCATTTGCCTTTTAAATCAAAGAGGAGTGAACACATCTCCCATTTGAGCACCAGACTTCCACAGACCGTAAAAGAAAAGTTTGTTGAAGGACTCCCTTGTCCAACAGTCAAAATCCTAGACACTAAATCGCGCCTAAATCAGGGCGATCCTTCTAAACAATCCGGTCCAACTCTGCGTCAGAACTGGCAAGATGCAAAAGAGCAGAATCAAAAGAATCCACTCATGCCTCAAACAAATGAAAAGTTCAACAAACAAAGACTGGCTTTAAATTCTGCTTCTAGCCAAGAGTTAACATCAGTCCACAGTCAACCACAGGAGACAGCCCCCGACTCTGTAGCTCAATCCTTTCTTCATGCTGACAAACAAGACCCACTGCCTCTGTCGTTACAGAGTGCAGGTGTTGATGGGCGTGAGATGATTAGTGATGGAGAACACATGACTTTTAAACAGCTGCCCCACACTCATAAGAAAAGTGAGTTGTTTAGGTACAGCAAAAACACATACAGTGAATCAAGCTACCGTGACGCGACAGCTCAAATCAAAGACAGACACACCGACAGGGAACAAGACTCACGAGACACCTGCTTCCCTCCTTCTGAAAGAGGACACACTGTCACCTCCAGTCCTAGGCTTGAGCATGGCATGCAACCACAAACAAAAATTCCAGATTCCAGATTTTCTGAAAGTAGAAAGTTCCGAAGAAGGAATCTCCACCATACTGATGGTGTGGAATGCCGTGGATTTCTCCCTTCCGTGGCTCCCAGTGGATCGCGGTCAAAAACAATGGATTCGGCAAGAGACAATATTAAACAAAATCAACTCACTTTAAATACTTTCAAACAAGACCATTTGTTGTGTGACCATTTTGGCCCTACAGTTTGTGATAGTAAGCCTGAGCATGTCATGGGCCATAACCCTGAACACAAGCCTGATTTCTGTCCTAGTACGTATGCCACAGACATAATTAAAAACAACAACAGTGTCCTGAAGTTGTCTCAGTCTGAGCCAACCCAAACAGGCTCTCAATCCTACAGTGAAGCAGACTACTCTGCAAATGAGTGGACCCTCAGGTGGCTTCTTTCCATTGATCAGAACCGACCCAAAACTGTGCCCCACAGCTGTGCTGGTTCTAATGAGGTCTCAAAGCAACGTACCGATGAGCTGAGGTGCTCTCCGCTGCACGGGTCGGGTTCACCTCCGTCCAGCCGTGTACCGGCCTCTGAGAAGTCCAAAAGGTTCCCCGCACACGCAGAGGGCCGTCTGGCTTTGGAGGGTAAGTACAGAGAAAAGTCGGGGCACAAAAAGGGTCGTGGAATTGTGAGTTGCACTTTTTAAGTGCTGTTTTAAGGCCAAATCAACTCTCTAACCTGCAGTAATGTGGGATTTAAACATTTGACGGCGGTTAACACGAAACGTGTCAAAGTGCACGGAAGTATTTCGAGCGAGCAGACACTTAAGGGGAGCCTTCGAGGCACGCTGCGCATGTCTTATCACTCGAGAGGCAGGCTGCTCGCAAACGCGAGGAGATAAAGACCGAGGGAAGGGGGAAGAGAGGCAAAGAGGGAGGGGAGACGCTGACAGACATCGAAAGAGCCGAAAAACACACATGCAAGATGGCTTTCTACAGAGGACACTATAGAACACGTGAGTGCGAAAGGTCAATGCGTTGTTCTTGGCTCTGTGAATTATAACCAGTGAATAATTTTAATCAGTTCATGGACTATACTGACCAGTTCATCTCAGCGTAAAGCGACGCACAGTGAAGTCTCTGGCGGATCTGTTTCAAAGTGTTTACGTAAGATACTAATTTCAGCTGTTGTATACAGTGTAGAGTGTGCTTGGATTTTTTGTTTTGAAAGTTTAACTTTTTACTTGTCTGTCAATTTAAATAATTGATTTAATCCATAATATAGAAAGAAGGGAAACGAAAAGGCTTGCCTATCTGTTTATAATTTCGCAGGTTTTTGGAGAATTAGTTCAATTCCATTTTTGCTCAGATGTACAATTAAACTTGATCTTTAAAGGTAGTATTACAATGCCAACGTAATATCAAATGTAACTGTGGAAAAAGGGCTTGAACATACAATAGTAATAAAAAATAATAATGACACATAATAGTAGAATGTGCAGTCACATGTAAACCATCTTAAGTTTGACAGAAATTAGTAACAGTACTGGAACTTTTCTGTAGTGATGGTTTTTCCCCCTTTTGTGCTGTCAGTATCCAGTAGATCAGCGTCAATGTTTAAAAGTGTTCATTCAGTTTTTGTCGTGCTTGTGAAAATACAACCGTTGTGGGGAGCAGATAACGACTGACAGATTGCCCGGCTCGAATGATGACGCTGGAAGAATTCGTGGGAAAATGGCATTTTGTGAGCAGGCGCACTGCATCCCTCATCTTCTTTCCTCGTAGCCTTGACAACGGAATAGAGAGAGAGAGAGAGAGAGACAGAGAGAGGGAGGGAGAGAGTGAGAAGGGGGAGGGAGGGGGCAATTTACTGCGTAGAGAAAGGGAAGGAGAGGGGAGAGAGGTACCCAGACAAGTCACATGACACGTCTTTTGCGTAGCCCAGAATCGTGTTGGACATCCTTATTTATTTATTTTTGGGCGGCAGGGACAGGAATTCCAATTCCATAAACAGCTAGAAATATAATTACGAGGAAAAATCGACTGAAATAAAGAATCGGTAAGTAGTTAGATGGTTTACAGTAGCGTCAATTAACGAATTAGCTACAACTTAAAATGAATGAATCCATTCATTTTATTCGTTGAAAGGGACAATAGGCTAGAAGGAGTGGGTTTACCTGGCTCACAAAAGCTGTTATTCGGGTTGCGAGGAAAGAGAAACCAGAATGAATAATGTTACAAGATGAACTGCTACATGCGAAGCTGTGTGCAGCAGTACCTGAGGCTGAGCAATATAGTCTTGCTCGCGGGCAGTTTAGAAATGGGCTACAACTCGCAAACTGATGAGCCCACGTTGATGCTACGCGGACCAGAAATAAACAAAGGAGAAAAAACTGCAGAATATTGTAAAGGATGCGTAAAGCATAAAACGGGTCAAGAAGCCGAAGTGGAGTGCATACTGAAAAGCATTAAACGGCTTGATTAAAACCGGATGGTCGGCGTGAAAGCGACTGCGAGTTGCAGGAAAGAGGAGGGGAATATCGCCCTCTCTGAAAAATAAATGAATATTATGTATAATTTAGTTGTAAACTGCCGTCGTGAATTTCCGTTGCTCCAGTATTTCATTTTAAAAAAATTGCGGATGACATCTAAGGTGTGTCCCTGCTGAATCTTTTCATAAATTAATGGTGTGTGTGCGTGCGTGCGTGTCCGAATGCGCGAACGAGCGTGCGTATTTCTGAGGGAATGTATGCACCCATGTGTGTATATTTGTGTGCATACGTATTTAAGAGTTATTTATGAATATGCCATGTATAAAACTCCCTTCTGTTCTCTTATCAATATTCTATGCCTCGCTCTCCAGACATGTCGGAAATAGTGCCCCCAGAAGTGAGACCCAAACCGGCGGTCCCAGCCAAACCTCCGCACGTCGGCCAGCCGCCCAGCTCGCAGGGATCAGGGGTGGGAGGTCAAGGGTCTGGCGGTGGATCCGCCTTGTTGGGATACATTGGGATCGACACCATTATTGAACAAATGAGGAAGAAGACCATGAAGACTGGGTTCGACTTTAACATCATGATAGTAGGTGAGAGTGAATTAAAACCCCTTTAGATGGTTTCGATCCCATTAAAGAGGTTTTAAATTGTTAATTCATTGTTAATGTTCTGTATAACACAGACACCCAGTGATCAGTAATAGTATTGCACAGAAGTGTATAATTGTGGGTTTACATAACCTTCAGGGTATTGGAACCCTATATTTCCCCATTCAGTTCAATTATATGTGTGTATGTGTATATATATATATATATATATATATATATATATATACAGACTACACTGTATATATAAGTATTTTCACAGTGAACCTATTTTAACATATTTAATGTTTGGCACTGTACTCCAAGGCAAGACATTAGATTTAAAACGAAGGGATGAATATGAGATTAGATTGCACACTGTCAGCTTTAATTTAAGGGTAACTCCATATCCTGTGATCCATGTAGCAATTACAACCCTTTCAATACATATTCCAAAATTTTAGGGGGCCAAAATTAATTGGACAAGTTATAATAATCTTAAATAAAGTCATCACATTTAGTATTTGGTCGCAAACCCTTTGCATTCGATAACTGCCTGAAGTCCCTCAGTCACCAGACGCTGGGAATCTTCCCTAGTGATGCTCTGCCAGGCCTTTACTTGGCTCAGAAAGACTTAATGGCTGCTTTTGTAGTTTTTGCAGTTTTGGGTAATTTTCCTGCTGCAAGGCGAATTGCTGTCAAATGTGTTTTTGATGAATTTGGATCTGAGCAAAAAAAAAAAGGATGTTTCTATACGCTTCAGAATTCATCCTGCTGCTGCCGCACAGTCACAGTACATAATTAGACACAGCATGTGACTAATATGTATGAGTGAATAACGACGTGCATGCATATTCATAATGTGATAATATGAAGCTTCACCACTCTCCATCACTCCCCCCCCCGCCCTGTCAGGTCCCTGTGGGCTGGGGAAGTCCACCCTGGTGAACACGCTGTTCAAGTCTCAGGTGAGCAGGAAGAGCACCGGATGGAGCCGCGATGAGAAGATCCCCAAGACTGTGGAGATCAAGAGTGTGTCCCATGGTGAGAGAGAGAAAGAGAGAGTGTGAGACAGAGAGAGAGAGGGAGAGAGAGAGTGAGAGACAGAGAGAGAGAGATTGAGAGACTGAGGGAAATTGAGAGAGTGTGAGAGTGAGAGACAGAAAGAGAGAGAGAGTGAGAAAGAAAGAGAGAGGGGGGGCTTTACTGCATAGAGAAAGGGAAGGAGAGGGGAGTGAGGTACCTAGACAAGTCACATGACTCATTTCTTGCATTGCCCAGAATCATGTTGGACATCCTTACTCATTTATTTTTGGGCAGCAGGGAGAGAAATAAATAGGACCGGTATTAAGAAGACAAAATTGTCTCACAGATACACACACGCATACAGTCATACCCTGTACGCACATGCAACACCCACCCCACACACACACACACACACACACACACACATGAAGCGATTAATCAATGTGACTTCATGAGGACTGAGAGATGGAAATGTGTGTGGAGTCATGCTTCGGCTGACAGATGTTTCCTCATTGAGATTGGCCATTATGAATTGTATAGATTGGCCATAAATTCTGTACACGAATGGGCATAAATTCTGCATGTGATAGATTATTATACAGGTGGGCCAGGCTGTGCTGTTCTGTTGCACAAATTGAGAATAAAAGAGTGTGTCATGTCATTCTCAGCATTTTGTAAACTTGACTTGTAATTCATCCATCCCTCTCAGTGTTTGAGTGCTTGGGTGTCCTGTAGGTTTTCCCGGCAGCGTCCTTGCTTTTTCCCCCATCATTTAACTCCATTCTCCTGCTGTCTAGACCTGCAGTAGTGTGTGGACTGTTGTTTCCCCCTGCCCCGCCAGCTCTAAACTCTTAAAGCTTGCAAAGCGTGTGCACTTGGCCCACATTTATCCATGTTAGGATCAATAGACACGCTCAGTTTAATCTCTGGCGTTAGACAAAGGTCAGTGTGCACGCACTGTCTGAACCGTCTCATCTGTCTCAGGGGTTTGGCTGTTAGACGCTTTGTTTCTATTCACGGAGGCCTCCGTCCATTTGGGGCTGGGCTCTGCGCCGAGGGGTCTGGCTCAGTCTGTTTCGTTACCCCCCTCTGCCTCGGCCAGAGAGTCGACCAGAGCACCGACGTCCCGTAGACTGTGACCCGTGTCCTGGGGACTGGGAATCGGCTCCATCACGCCGAGCCACGCCTCCTTCGAACACCTCATCCCACCTCCCTTTCTCTTGGGCACCTGGAGTGATTGTGACTGTGTTTGCCATGGCAGGTTTAAACCTGTGCTGCAGTGGCAGCGCTCACATGTGCGTGTGCTGTCACCTTCGGTTCCTTTAGAGTCCCGCGTGCCAGGCCGTGTGTCCGACCAGCTCTCCAGAGAGGGTCTCTCCCATCCAGTCGGCCGTTGGTCATGCTGTTAGACACTGCCACATCATGGCTGCCTGCTGAACTGCTTGCAGAGGTCACACGGATTACCCAGGGTTAAGAAGTGCCTCTGTGCGCGGGGCCAGCTCTCCATGGCAGTCTGCCTTTTGCCGTGATCGTACAAATATGACAGTTTGGGAGGGCCTGGAGAGGGTGGCCGCTACTCTGTGCTGTGATGCGGCACCCCCCCCCCCCCGCGCTTCCGAATCTAATTCTGACCGCGGCGGTACGGGAACGCGGTCGAGAATCCTGCGAAGCGACGTACGGTCGGCCAAAGCGTCGCCCAGGGAGGGAGGATTTCGATTGGCTGGACCTCCTTACGCCTTTGGTCAGGCGAGTGCCTGCAGTCTGCCTGCGGTGTGCCTGTGCCATCTGTACACGAGCTGCAGATCTGCAGCAGAACTGGGCTGCTCCGCTGGTGGGCTGCAGAGAGAGAGAGAGAGAGAGAGAGAGAGAGAGAAGAAGCTGTAGGGGACCCCGAGTCTCCGGTCTTAATCTCAAGAACCATATATTCTACTATGCTGAAACTCCCTCCAAGGGACAGTCAATAAAAATAAAGTACATTTTTGTTGTAACAATATTCTCACTGCATTATGTTTTTGTTATCCAAGGCACTTGCGTTATGTCAAAAAAATTAAAATGCTTGAATCTTTTTTTCTGCCGGGTTGGAGGAGCGCATTGCACGCGTTTCAGAGGAAGTGTGTGCAGGTCTGTGCTCCATTCATTGGGTAAAACTGAAAAATGTGATGAAGACAGTTTAAAAAAGGACCTGTTTCTGAATATTACAGTGATCGAGGAAGGAGGAGTGAAGATGAAGTTGACTGTGATTGACACTCCCGGCTTTGGAGACCAGATCAACAATGAAAACTGGTGAGTCTGTGTCTGTTAGCTTGAAAGACAAGGAAAGAGACAAGTGACAGTTGGTGAGTTGTATAGTAGCATGTGTGTGGATTGGGTAAAAGTGCAGTATGTATTGTACTGTAGGAATGATAGTACGTTTTGTAAACATGTGGACTGTCGTGAAATATAGAATTGGAAATACAGCATTTAAAAAAATATAGCAAGCATTTTCATATAAATATTGCTATTTTTAACCTTTAACCCAGAGGTAACCAACCCTGTTCCTGGAGATCTACTGTCTTGTAGGTTTTTATTTCAACCCTGATGTGGCACACCTGATTCTACTAATTAGCTGCTGAACAGCAGATCCCCAGCAGTTGAATGAGGTGTGATTTTTTAGGCGCGGTAGATCTCCAGGGACAGGGTTGGTTACCAGTACTTTAACCTTTTTTTAAAAAAAACATTTTCCTGTTCCCTCCGCTCTGCAGCTGGGAGCCGATTTCAAAGTACATCAACGAGCAGTACGAGAAGTTCCTGAAGGAGGAGGTGAACATAGCGCGCAAGAAGAGGATCCCCGACACCCGCGTGCACTGCTGCCTGTACTTCATCTCTCCTACCGGCCACTCGTGAGTGCAGCATTAACACACACCCCCGATACGCACACACTGCTCTGCTCCCCCCCCCCCGGGGTCTGGTGCGGACTCAAACACACCCACACACACACAGCGGTCTGCGTCTCTCGAATAGTTTGAGCTCAGACCCCCCCCTACTCACCCAGGAACACAAACCGTCTGTGTCGCCCGCTTTGACGTTAGTGTTCGGCGTCTCTGACGCACAGTGAATCCACACCCTCGTGTGCTGCCTCAGTCCACCCCGGCTGTTTTCCCTCATGCGTTTAAGTACAGTTGTGTCTGCCTTGCCCCCCCCCCCCCCCCCCTCGCGAGGCGTCCCTGAATCTGTAAGTACCCGCGCTGTAAGTACCGGCAGGAGATGTGCTCTGAGACCCTGGGACTGGATGACCTGAAAAGCGTTCTCTGCAGACACCTCCCTCTGGGCCTTCAGCCCAACATGGGAACAGCGATATCACAGCCATATCAGTGCTACTCAAAATTTATTTTAGAACTGTTAAAAATATATTTTAAAAAAATGTTTTTTCTATAGTGTTTTATCCCTCCCCAGCACATAAAGTACATAGAGCGATGCAGCCAACGTCAGTCTCTCCTTGCTTCCTTTGTAAATGTCATCCTTATTTCCTCTCCAAATTGACAACTGCTATGATCAAACGGTCTCTGGCCTCTGGACCTGGATTCATCTCTGCTCTATCAAAAGAACAAGAGTAGCCTGTTCATTTTCATAAATGCATTGCTTAATTCTTAAACAATAAAACAAGCAATAATTTTTTTTAAAAAAAGGTTGCTCTTGTTCATTTGGGAAGTGCACACCCTTATGATTCAGCCATTTGGTTTTTTTGTGCCCCATATCAAATATATGCAAAATATATAAAAGCAAATATATGAACTATATCCAAGCCATTTTTTTGAATAAGCTGTCTCGTGTTTTTGTCTCTGTTTAATCCTTTATGATACCATGTGTTTCTGTTCGTTGCATGGTCATGTCGCTTGGCCGTGTCATATGACGATGCGAACCCTGTACAAGCTGATCCAGCTTTAAATGCCAAAAACACACTGCATGTGTTTTAAATGTGTTCATGCCGACCTTTCTCCAACAACCTACTAATGGTGAATTTCTTCCCCTCTCCACCTGGATCTCAGGTTGCGGCAGTTGGACATTGAGTTCATGAAGCACCTGAGCCGTGTGGTCAACATCATCCCTGTCATCGCCAAGGCTGACACACTGACACCGGAGGAGAAGATCGAGTTCAAGCAGAGGGTGAGAGAGGGGGGCGGGGAGGGATGGTGCCTGAGAATTTGCGCTGTAATGAATGAGACCCTGCTGCGTATAAATGCACAGCACTGCTCAATACTTTCGCCACTACACCTTTAAATATGTGGAGGGTGTGAATAACGGATGGGCAAGGAGGGCCGTATCTGTTTCTGGATTTCCTTCCGACTCCAGCCATTAATTGTCTTATTAGTCCAATCATTTACGCGTTCTGACATTCTAGCAAAATGTCTTGATGAGCCCATGAGTCACACCTGATAATTTTCTTGTGTCTCCACGGGAAGTGTTTCACTGTGATCTAATATATGAGGCATCCGGCGTAGGATCAATTACAGTAGCTAATTGAGGCGTGGTGATTTGTGGAAGCCAAAACCTGCATACTCACTGGACCCTCCAGAAATGAGTTCTGGTGTGAATTGGGAGTCTGTTCCACAGGCGTGCTGATGGGAAAGCTGGCTAAGAGATACAGGAGGCCGCTGGGAAAGCTCATTACTTCTAGAACAACAGCATCAATTGTTAAAGTACATTTTGAACATTAAGCAGACGTTCTTATCCTTTTTGTATTTTTTAAAATACGTAGTATCCATTTATACAGCTGGATATTTACTGACGCAATGCAAGTTACGTAGCTTGCTCAAAAAAAGGTAGAGTAGCAGTGTCCTACTTGGGAACCGAACCTACAACCTTTAAGTTAGAAGGCCTTAGCCACTAGCATGGTCAGGATTCAGCGGATTAGGGGTGTGTCATTCATACTGAAATTCAGTGTTTTAACTGAAGACCTATCTTTGGAGGACATATCCTTGATGCCACTGTAACTTATTTGCCACTCTTTTATTTAAAGGTGAGGAAGGAATTAGAGATGTGTGGCGTAGAGTTTTACCCTCAGAAGGAGTTTGACGAAGACATGGAGGACAAGAGCGACAATGACAAGATTAGGGTAGGCTCTTTAAAACCCTTCTCACATTACCAGGTTTTTAAATGTAGTTACAATGTAACTGAGTTACTGATTGCATCACTTTTATTTGTATGCTATCACACTGAATTAAATTTATATCATAAAACTTGGCCTTTCCTCTTTCTCTCTTTCTCTCTCTCTCTCTCCCTCACACACACACACACACACGCACACACGCATGCAAACACACACGCACGCACACACACACACACACACTGACACACACACACACACACACTCACACGCATGCAAACACACACGCACACACACACACACTTCTTCACTGTGCCTGCTGAATCAGGTCCTGCTGTCTCATGCATTCCTAATGCTGAGCTGTGCTTTGCTCACAGGAGGCCATGCCCTTTGCAGTAGTGGGCAGTGACAAAGAGTACCAGGTGAACGGCAAGCGGGTTCTGGGGAGAAAGACCCCCTGGGGGGTGGTTGAAGGTGAGATTTTTTTCACATCATTCATCCATTTTCAGTACCTTTTTTGCTCAGAAAATAGGAGAGAACAAGTGCTGAGAAGAAGAGAGTATAACTTCCAAAAGAGATCTTCTTGCCTGGAGATCTTTTGAATTGTGCGGTAATTCTGCATAATCAACATCAGTAACAACTATTTACTTTGGAGTATTTAGAAGGGGTTTGCAAAACACGGATACTGGAAACACACGTATGTCACGGTCTGACAGTTGAAGCTCACTGTTTGAGGATTAAGGCTCTGTGTTTAAGAAGGTCTGTTAATACTGGTGCCTCTGGAGTGTATGTGTTGGGATCTGCACGTATCATACAAACCTGATGCTTTGTGGATCAGACGGCATTTGAAAGCCACCAAACATGGTTTGATGGCAGTGACTAATTTTATTGTGTCCGACCCTGCTCAGGAGATACTGGCCTGACATACTGACAGCTCCCAGTCTACAGCAGTGGCTGTTCTGAATGATTATCTATAAAATCATTCAAATTACTACGTCCAATTCCCCAGCAACAGGGAAAGTGTTTCCTGGTACACAAGGTGCCAGCCATCCATGTTTTAATTGACTGCTATTTTAATGGCAGCGTGAGGATGACATCTTTATTTCTCTGTCCTCTTGCCCTTTACTGTGTGAGACAGCTTCAGTTGTGGGGATGATTAATTGTAGGAACTGCAGACAACCCAATTACTCTTTTGAAATATCTTACGGGCAGCTCTACTAAACCATACAAAAATAATGTTGTTTTCTTTCCTTTTATTTTCCTTTATGTATGAATTTTTTGGTGTGAGTAAATCAGATGCTGTTTGCATGCAGGCAGATTGATGATGCTCATTTTTGATAAACTGCCAAAGAGAGGACAGATTTTTAAAAAAGCAAAAAATGTGAACAAAATCAGTTTCATAGTGAAGGGCAATCTTTTTCCTTTCCCTTTCCTCAGTTGAAAACCCAAATCACTGCGAATTCGCTCAACTACGAGATTTCCTGATCAGGTAAGGTGGCTGCTGTGTTTAATTATTTACTTTTGTTACTAGCCTGCTATTAGCTGTGCGCCAGAAAAACATGTCTGTTCGGCAGCAAGCGAATCCCACGGACTCTCAGTGCAGAATATATATTCAGCAGCATTTCTCCAGGCCATTCAGAATGTATTGAAGCCTATTGCAGAGTAAATCTGCATATAGTGGCAGTGCACTGTAAAATTTAAATTGTTAAATTTATCCCTGCCAACCTCCCAGAAGCAATGTCTGCAAGGCTCCTCTGAAACCACTAAGAGCTATCTGAGCTGTGGGCAAGACGGCTTTAAATGTCCACGTCAGAGGAGGCGCTGGTGCTCTCTGATTAAAAAGTGCGTCTCCCGTGAGCTGTGCCGATGGCCGCCCTTCTCTCCCCCCTCACAGGTCCCACCTGCAGGACCTGAAGGAGGTCACGCACAACATCCACTACGAGACGTACCGCGCCAAGAGGCTCAACGACAACGGCGGCCTGCACCCCGTCGCCACCTCGGCCGCCAACGACACGCAGGAGAGCAACCTGTGAGCGCGCGGCGGGAAGAGAGCGGGGGGGCGGGGTGGGGGGCGGGGGGGGGGAACGGAGCAGGGGGAGCGGCGGAGGTTCCGATCCCGGCTCGTGTTCTGATCGCGTCACTGCATGCACGGGACGAGTTCCACGGCGGTAAAGATCTGTCACACCGTATTTCTGAGAATATATTTTACTCCGTGTCCCTTGATCTCTCTCTCTCTCTCTCTCTCAACAACTCTTTTTAGCCAATTAACTTACACCTCCTGGCCACGCCTTGGAGGATCCTTCGATTCATGCGTGTGAGAGTGATTGAGAACAGACGGTGACGTTGAGAAAATAATAATGGTCACCTGAAGTTTAATTAATCATTGATGTTCGTTTTTGAAAATGATTTCAGTACCACAGCATGGGTGAAATGGTGCAGTTAGATTCTCCCCTCCGTTGTTGCTTCTACCTTGTTTCATGTTTTTTTTCACCGTTTTCCCTGAACAAACTCGAATTCTGCTGTCTACATCTTTATCCTGTAGCGTTTCATTCCTGTTTTCTCAGTCACTGCCTCAGTTTTCCTTCTGTCACTTTTATTCAGTCTTCATCGGAAGACTTTCTCATAACAAGGTTACAACCGTCTTCCATGACTTAAGATTATTCCATGAAGGTTAGTAACACAAAGGTAAACTTAAACTATTAGTTCTTGTTGCATTGCAATGTACACTACTCACAGTACAACCAATGTTGTGTAATAGTAGACTTCGCCCCTTTTTTGTTGTAGAGCTGGAACCTGGCTTCCTTAACTGATCAAGCTACACATTTCTGTGGCATAATCAACAAAGATCTACCATTTGTGCGTCACATCACATTTTTTTTTCAGAAAGTCAAGCAGTTTTCCCAAATGTTTCCGGTGCACTGTTTTGCACTAAAACTCAAGTCAGACATCAGTATATGGATCCTTTCCGTTGGAAAGTGTCTATTCTAATGGCTGATGGCTTGCAGCTGCCTTCCCACGTGAAGACGACTGCGTGAATTCAGTCTTCAGTCCAAAGTTTAAGCTGCGTACGAAACAAAACAACAAACAGAAGAGGATTTTATCACTGCCTTGGATTTTCCCCCCTTCATTTATTTATCTATTCTGGCTTCCAGCACAAGTGTTGTTTCAGGTATTCACTGCCAGGTTGCTCCAAACTTGACAAAAAAGTCATGGAAAATCACCCTGAACCTGAACTAAGCATGACACCTTGGTTCCATATCTACATTAGAGAAGAAATACATCCTACATAGACAGTTTGTTTAATGATCAACATTTAACCAGCTGTGTCACATAAGGGTGAATAATTTGGTACAATCACACTGTATGCACGTGTGTGTGAGTTTGCAGCTGTTGTCTACTATATCTTGTCTTGTAATGCGTGTTATCTATTGTGAACTTGGTCATTGTTTTTCAAGGGGAAAGACAAGATGTATTTTAACGAGACAAGATGGTTGTATGGGATATATTTTGTATGTATGGTGGAGCTGCATTGCATTTTGTACGTATCTGCATTGCTTCAGTACACTCTTTTATAGCTATCCATACATTAATTTTCTAATACTAATGTTATATTCATGTAATACAGTAGTGTTATCTTATTTCTATATACAATTAATCATTTGTAAATGTGAACTCTCTTTATCAGATAAACCACTGTTGAATCCATTCAGTTAATACCAGAACATCAGTGACTGCATTACCTCTCTCTGTGACAAAAAACAGACTGTCCATATCTGTATCGGTCAATATATCAATTAATATAATTTGTATTTATTTATTTATTTTTTGTTACCACTGTAAATACTTGCTTGTAAATATTATTGAAACTTGTGAGTGTAATTGTAGTGTTATTAGACTATTATTTATTGTAATCTGTATTTGATTTCATGATTCCATGTTTGGATTTTTTCACTTTGAATGCCCCCCAACCCTCTATTCTCTTGCTCCATTTTCTGTGTCCCCTCCTTGTAGGCACACGATCCTTCTGTGTCGTTTTTGCCAAATCATGTGTGTTCAACGACAAATACAAATAAGACAAGACAACATGTGTTCTAAGTATGACCGATGCCGTTATTGTCACAGTTAACATTGTTTGTAAGAATTTAGATTTTTTGTAAAAAAAAAAAAAAGAAAAGGACAATAAACCATGCACCTCTTTGTTGACCTTCTTTGAATGAATATCCTGCATGAAAAGGTTATTTTTATAATTTCTTTAGTTATACAAATATGTTATGTTAGAAAAATTAAAATTTTCCCCATTAAGATTAACCCTTGAATAAGAACTTAGCTGGGTAGCACAGTGCTGCAACTGATAACACATGCTTGTGGGATTCTGTGTGAAGACTGTGTGAAACAGTAAAGAGTGGCTTGCCAGTCATGGAGAACCATTACCAGATAGTGAGCTATAATTTTAAGTCCAGCTGCTAAGCAAAACAATTGTTCACTTTGGTATACAGGTGTGAAAGTTTTGTATATTTACCTCTCAACAAAAAATGTTTTCAGCATACAAAACTGGCAAGTTACTCATGCACACAAAGACCTGTCTATACGCCATTAATTGAAACTTGCAAAATCTAGGCCTGCCATTAAAAGTATTAATATCAAATTGAGGCCAAGTTACAACAAACAATATTGGTTTTCAAAGCTTACACAAATTGAACAAGCACTATTCCAAAGCAATGCTGCCCAATGTCTCCTAAATTATTTCATGTTACTTGATCCAGTGTTTTTTCATCTTGTGGGCATTCAGAATTTATACCCATCCCTAGTCGATTAAACAATATTATGTGGGGTTTACATATGAAATGATAGAATGCATTTCAGAAATATACATTCGTTTCCCACAGAAATTATACTGCTGTACAAGCAATAGTTTTCATTTTTTGGCAATTATTAGTTAGCAATCACAAAGTTTTAAAAAATGTGTTCAATTGGCTGAAATAGCATCACATTTCCTTATATGTCCATTTTGCCTGTGTATCTCAGTATCCTGCAATCCTCTGAGTATACTTTGATCAGACTACTTTGGTCAATGTTATTGGCTGATTTACTTAAATGTCCAATGGAGAGAACTGTTGATTGGGGACTTTACTGTGTGGACATGAGAATTGTATCCAAATTGTGTGTGTTTACATGAGGTCAGAAGGTACATAAGGTAATGTTCTTGAGGGCTAAGAGAGTGTGAAGAAAACCCTGAAAAACGGCAAGCTCTTGGCACTGTATAGGTATGGGGCAACCTGCATCAGCAAGCTGGAACTTGGCGGATGGCATACCTGCCATCGCAATATTTTAAAAATCAAACAGTTTGAAATAGTGTCAGTTGGTCTGGTTAGCATGGTTGCCTGTTGTACCCTTTACTTGTCTCGTGGTCTCTATTCAACTGACAGTGGGCTCACATTTTAGTTCTGAATTAAAAAATGTTTTAGCTTAGAATTCTGTCTCCTTTGTCTTCCAGGACCCATAATAGCTTACAATGGCCATAATAAGCAATAACATTGTTTTCCCATTATTTGTGAACCAAAACATCTGCAAAAAATTTGCATCATGACTTGGGGCTTCTTTCTTTAAAGTTGGCGATGAGATTCCCGGTCATGACGCAGCATGTCCGTGCAATGCTAACTGCCTTTCCTGTATGCGTGTATATAGTTTCATTCTGAGAGTGCGTGAATGTGGAGTCGTCTTTCAGTGGTGTGACCAGCAGGACTGAGTTACTGAGGGGACGTAGGCCACTGTGTACCTGAGTCTGTACAGAGTAACTCAGCGTTTTCCTGGTGTGGCAGGCAGTTCTATTACTCTACTGGAGCGTTCAGCGATTTTAGCTGCAGTGTACCTTTCATCTTTTCTCTGCTCAGATGGTGTCTGTGTCGAGCCACAGTGAATACAGTTTGACCTTAGCCATGTTTCCCTTCAACCTGATGGATGTTTGCAGCATTGAGCAGCTGGTCTTCACTGACAACTGTGTCAGGATAAGAAAATCTACCGAAGCCAAAAGGCAGGTCCCTCTTTAACTCTGTCTGACTGAAGCATCTATTGAACAAATGCAAGATGCGGTTGTATCAGTACCTTCATCATATGTTCCCGTGCTGAAATTGAGCTTCATAATTTCTGCAGTATGCAGATAGTGCTGTTTTTATATTGATCTATGTGTTGCATGAAGTTTCCTCTTGCTTGTAGAAACTCATTAGTCAAATCATAAATCAAATACATGTAAACCATCTCTTTTCTTACTTCTTTCTAAATGGGAAGACAAGTACATGTCATTACTTTTTCTGAATTAGAAATTTAATTGTTTTTTGTCTTTACAATTTGTAATCATATTTTTTTAAACCTTCTTTTAACCCCTCCCCTTTCCTCCAGTATTTTGTGTCTTCTTAGCACAAAATGGAGGTGCCTCATCTAGTTGTCCCTCTCCTGAGGTATTGAAAGAATCTGACCCTCTACCAGAATCCTGCAATTACCCTTATGCCCCCCCCCCCAGATTTCCATCAAGGCCCTCCCTCACTGCATGGAATGATGGGATATCCCCACCCCACTGCATCTGCAGGTTTTGTTGCTACTCAATGTATGATTATAGTGCATGTTTACAGCTTAGCGCTGCTTGACATTTTGAGATGATTTTCGAATTTAGTTAATAATACATTTAATCAGTATATTAAAACTGTTGAATTTTGAATTGAATTTTCATGGGATTTATCTCATATTTAACGTTTCTGTGTTGGTTGACAGTATCACTTTAAGGAGCTGGCAAAATTAACAAATATGTAGTAATATCCAGACTCCTTGAAGTTTTTATTTCATGTTATTTTTCCCGTGTTATAAACAGGCCGCTGCATACCCCTAACCTGGACCCCCTCTGAGCTGGGCTCCCCCCCCACCCCTCCAGGTTTGTATGATTCTCTATAAATCCACAAATCCACATCTCTGTCGTGAGAGAAAAACAGCTGTTCTGCGTTATTTTTCATCTTTATACAGAATTTGCAGACCATATTATCACTGAATATGTTTATCCATGCTTAATGCCCAAGGCACAGCAGGCGGTCTGTGGGATGTAATTTCAGTACAAATTTAGCCTTCTGGCAGGCTAGGACTTTTTAGTTTGTAAATAAAGAGGAAGATTTTTTCCCCCCTACCCCTACCAAGCTTAAAGAATTCCAAGTTCACTGTGGAAACACAAATGGAAAAAGGCCCAGCTCTCACATATGGTGTAGGATACAGTGGACGTACTGTACTGGATGTATGAAATGTCTATAGACACCTACAGTTTGCATACTTGCATGTGTCTAGTAATAAGTTGTCAAAGAGCATGCCTAAAAATTGCAAATGTTTCCACGGCCATCTGCTCACAAAATCTGAGCTCTGAATCAGAAGTAACTCGTCCCACAACGTTCTACGCTTAGGAGGAGGATAAGAAACAATTCTGAGATGTGAGATGGAAAAAAAAAATCGTCAGATTGTGTGTGCGCGCATCCACTTGGTTGCTTGCTTACTCTGTGGGTGTAGTTAACCCAGGCTACAGCTGGAGTTACATAAGCGCACATCCAGGTAAATGCATCATGTATTTAGAAGAATATGATTTATATCATTGCCAGTGAAGCAGACAATATGATGATACATATATTAATCAGCTTTAGGGTTGCTATTGCTTTTTTTTTTTGCAATACTAGTCCTTGACTAGACAAATACCGTTGCCCCATTGCTGAATTTGTCATTATTTTTCTTCTTCATACTGTCTTTTTTTTCTCTGAATAAAAAAACTTATTTTGACTTTAATACTGAAATGCGACCATTGATAATTTTATATATTGAGCCACATTGTGGGTACAGGATTCATGTGTTCTCCATACAGCTTGAAGGTCAACAAACCAGAGTGAATACAATGCAGTTTCACATGGGTGGCTCAAGATTGGTAGTCATGCTGCACCCAAATTGTAGCAATTTATTATTATCGGCAGTATTATATACATTTTATAATACATTATAAAATGTATTATTTTGTATACTAAACTTTGTGAACTTTTCTCTGGACCAGTGTTTAACCCCAACAGAATAAGATGCCATAATAACGTATGTTTTGTATATGAAGTTAAAAACTTAGTTTGAAAATGGTGATGGACTAATAGATTGACTTGTAAATTAATGATATGGAAAACTGTGGATTAACTATGAATACTATATGGTGCAGTGGTAACCCACCCTGTTCCTGGACATCTACCATCCTGTAGGTTTTCACTCTAACCCTTAAAAAGCACACCTCATTCAAGGGCTAGAGATCTACTGTTGGCCAGATAATTAGTAGAATCAGGTGTGCCAAATTAGGGTTGAAATGAAAACCTACAGGGCGGTAGATCTCCAGGAACACGGTTGGTTACCACCGCTATAGTGTATTGATTATAAAGGCATATGTGGAGAACCAATCACATTTCCAACATAAACACAGTATCTAATACTGCAATAAAATGGGTTAAAATGCATATTAATGGATCAAAATGTCAAATATATAAAAAATACGACGAAGGTTACATAAATAATTCAGTTTATTGCAGCGTTTCATGGGAGAGAGAGGCTTAATCACACTGTGTGGGTTGGTGTCACATGGATCAGAAACAATGAAGCTGGGAACTGCTAGCTCTGCCTGGAACAAACATCCAAACCTGCAGCTACAAAATGGCGATGGTCCGCCATCTCAAAGCCACCACAATACGACACTACGCTGTGAACACAGAGTAACCTTCCTCTGTTTTTTTTTTTTTTTTCAAAAGAGAGATTCTATTTAGCAATATTACCTTGACGACTCTAAGCCTCTAGAAGCAGTTATTGGACATGTTTCATTCAGGTTTCCTCACATTAGGTTTATACACACACAGCTACACTGTTAACTTCCACATCTTTTTCAATCTGAGCTTCGTCCAAACAAGGCTGCAGCCTTTGTCTCCTCTCTAACTACCAGCCTGACCAGGGTCAAGTATGTATTTGAAAACACTCCTCCAGTTCCCAGAGAATTTTCAGTGATACTTACCAAAAATGAAGTCAAATGAAATTACAATTTTTTATCTGTATGTTGATGAGCATAGATGTTTGTTTCAAAATTCCAGCAATCTGAGGGAATTTTACTGGAATTTTACCCTTCAGGTTCAATATGTCAAATCATTATTGGTCTCAGGTCTGCTCGACCAGTTCATATGTTATGTGAAATCCACTTTTTGTGTTTCTCCAGTATACGCACTCATCTGATGACAAACAAAACAAACTTTGTTTGCATTGTTCCTGACTGCTCTGTCAAGCACAAAACTTGGCTGTACACACAAATCACACAAATCAATACAATAGAGTTCGAGAGCTAGGGCAGAAAACTATTCTATCAATTTTTTAAATATGAATTGTATAAAAATTTAAATTCACCCATTAGATGAATATGCTTCTGGCAAATTTATCATATTACATGCAGTCTGATTGGGACAGGTTTTCAGTTATTAAATGCATCGCTTTCTGATTCATCTGATCTAGTGGCCCTACTAATGCATTGCCCTATATATATCTATATAATGCACTGAATGCAATCAGTTTCCAAATAAGGAAATAAACAAATAGGAATTTAGCACTCAAACTGTCATTACTGACTGAGAAAGGAAAACAGACACCATGCCTGGAAAACCACACCGTTCTATTACAGGCATCAGTCATTACAGTTGATTAATTATTGTTTGAAAATTATTCAAAATTATCTACCAATTAGGTAACTAAAAAGGCTACTCTTTAAACTTTTCACTTACAGTATACAGGAGAATACTTAAATGCACGTTATCCAGTAGTGGTGTTTTTTTGATAAGCAGTTTCTTAAAAAAAAAAACCTTTAGAAGATTGTACTCTTTTTTTCCCCCTCTAGATATAGGGAACTATAGGCTGGCTTTCCTGGACCAGCAAGGACCCAATATATAGCTAGGATTTGTCAGGAGAACTTTCTGCATTTGATGGTCTGATGGAATGAGGCAGCATTCAGCTTGTTCTGGGCTCAGGTGTCTACAGAACTTCAAAGACCTATATCATATCAGGGCAGTGAACTCATGAACTGGCTTATGGTTCATTGTTAAAACAGGATGTAAAAAATTCCCTCCAGTATTTGAGGAAGTATTTATTTTTTAGTGGAGCATCATTGAAGCAACTTTTTGCAGATTATCTTAATTGCAGTCGTGGAATGTTTTATGAATAGGCTGCACACGCATTTAAGTGTCAACAGGGGGAAGTATAGCATTGTAGATAGAGCATTACAGGTAATGTAACTGTAACCACAAGATGGCATCATTTTGCTGTCTCAAAATTCCACATAGCTTAGTATGCCAGTGTAAAGAAAGCTTGAAAGGTCTAGTTAAGCCTTGTGTAACAACACACACACACACACACAATTCTGCATGTCGGCAACAATTATGTCATATATGTCCACAATATATTTATATGTAGTAATTGTGACCACTAATAACATATTAATATATAAACATACATTTATTAACATCAGTTTTAAAATGAACGAAAGTTTCCATAATCCCAGAAACGCCACGGCAATGTGCCTAACCAGCTTCATATTGAAGATTAACGACAGCTTGAGGTTGGAGGTGTCCTCACAGACAAAAGAGCGAAAATAGCTGAAGAGTGGGCAGAAGGTTATTAAGTAATAATGTGCTCAGTCTGTTATGGTTGCCTTGCATCGGCATGCAAACCCTGGTGGAACTGGCTCTGCGCACCCAGTGGGACCAGCTTCCCCAGCCTCGCCCTCAGAGATGATACTCCTTGGCATGTGCCCACGGACCTGGGGCACCACAGTGAACGCCATGCATGTTTTAAAATACTCTGAGAAGGAGGGCACAAAAAACAATTCACAATCAACGAGCAATCCCAGCCGAGAAAGAGAGAAAAAAACTCTTTCCCCAGCATGTCTTAACTGTCAATTACACGTTTTCTCTTGTTCAGAGTGAGAGTTTAATGAGTTTTAGAAAGCTAAGAAAAACGGAAGGAACTACAATTCCTTAAATCTTCCTGTTTAGGATGCTTTCAGAGACGATTAAAAAATAGCTAAGTGCATTTGTTCTTGAAGAGCTGGCATTGTCATTACTCATTGGCCATTTTAGGAGTAAGACGAGTAGCTGGCTTACAAAATTAATATGACATGGAATACCAACGACTGCTGTAAATAACATCCTAGATTATTTATTAAATGTCTATTGACTGACTATGATTAAATGATAATTTAATCTGACAACCATACCATAATCTATATTGGTTGATATTGGTAGATTTGTAACTTTATTCCGATTTCAGACACATGGCCATACTTCTTAGTACCATATGGCAGGCTGATTTCTAAATGGGAGCTCATTACGATTTGCCAGCTACGTAGATATAACAATGAGGAAGATATTTCCATTAAACTTGTAAAATGTGGCATGAATCAATCAATTGCTTTAAAAACGTAAGCGTTTCCAAATGAGTTGATGCATAAAGTTTAGCCTTAGCGACCAAGCTATTCTATGCAAAGTTCTGTGCATGCCCTGTATTTACGTCAGCACTTTTGGGGTAATGTCCTCTTCATTCCGCCATTTGCCCTGCCATTTTATACACGCGCTGGAATAGGACCTTGCAGAGGTGAGGGTGTCCTCATTAGGCCACTGCGTAGCCATGCACTCCACGGTTGCCGACTATCTTATTTGTGCTGAGGAAACCACTGGCAAATTTTTGCTGTGTGTTAGATGTCGGATGCATTTTGGTGAGCACAAGAAGGGCTATTTGTGTCAGGCTACGTGCGTGGCAGGAAAAAAAATCTAAATCTGGACCCTTTTGCTTTTGGACGTAA
This sequence comes from Anguilla rostrata, assembly GCF_018555375.3. Lineage (NCBI taxonomy): Eukaryota > Metazoa > Chordata > Actinopteri > Anguilliformes > Anguillidae > Anguilla > Anguilla rostrata. The sequence goes on from NC_057934.1 coordinate 64,476,689, forward strand.
GGACAAAAGTGGCACGAGTCACCTTTTCAGGAAGGCCCTAAAGGAATGCGCTTCTTCAGTTTCAATGGGATAAGACACTTAAAACAGATCAGAGCAAGAAGATATTGATATCCACGCTATTTAGGGCATTTACATTTGTATTCAGGATACTCACTACTTACAGAAATGAACTGACTCAGGAGAACCAGAAGAGGTTGTGTGGGATTCCATGGGAACTAGACACAGAGTCTCAGTAATTATTACATTACATTACATTACATTACAGGCATTTAGCAGACGCTCTTATCCAGAGCGACTTACACACGACTTTTACATAGCATTTTACATTGTATCCATTTATACAGCTGGATATATACTGAAGCAATTTCGGTTAAGTACCTTGCTCAAGGGTACAACGGCAATGTCCTACCCGGGAATCGAACCTACGACCTTTCGGTTACAAGTCTAGTTCCTTACCCACTGTGCTACACTCCGTCCATTATGCTGCTCTAGCCATGAACCTGGGACAGTACTTAAACGGCAGTTGCCTCAAGGCTGCCTCGGCGAAGGAATCTTGTGGGACTACGCATAAATCAGGTTTGTCTTTGGTTGGTACAGTAGGTATCCTTCGCCTCATTGCTCACTGGTGTCACCTCTGGTGAACTGAGAACCCGCCTGTGCCAGGAACATTGGTTACACTGTCCTCTATCACAGGAACCATGGAAGCTGAGTTGTTGGACTCCAGGGCAAAGAGAACACATGGCTGACTGCCTGTGTTTCAGATTATGGGCGTGATAGCTTGTGCGCTAGCAAAATTGACAGAGGATGTTGCGGCTAGATACAATTAAGCATTCAATACTGGGTAGGAAAACTTGGAAAAAAAAAAACTATGAAAGAACAATTGGGGGCTACTGGGGTGTTCATCCTGTTAAGGCACTGTTCCAATGTGTGCATAGGCCCCATGGTCTGATATCTAATCTGGACTGGACTCTGGACTGGATGATGTATAACTGGCATAGCAAGGGATTCAATTGGACAGGTTGACTGTGACTCATCCCTCACCAGTGACCACTTCTGGTCAACTGGGCACCCTCAGTATTCCTGCTGAAGCTGTACATGAAGATGCAGTGTCTTCCTGTGACTCTGTAAATTCAGTTTATGGACTAAGCAGTGACTGAGTGATGTGCTTCAGAGGAGGGGAGCATGTGCTTGTTTGCAATCTCCCAGATGTCTAGCAGAGGTTGCAGCACTGAGTGTGGCTCCACTGCTGATACTTGCATGAAAAGCAGCATTCCGAAGCTACTGATTCAGTCCCCTCAGTCTAGGGTAAGTTGGTGTTGTTTTCTGTACTACTTGCTCATGTCTTTTGACAGTTTCACATCTTTCTCCAGCAGAAATGAACTTGCCTTCAGCAAGTGGGCATGAGTGAGCACATGGTTCCTTGCAGTGTAGACCTTAGTGCGCACTGGGATTCAGCATTGGTGCCCCTTAGCATACCGCCAACAGAAGCCGTGACTCTGTATACCGCACTTCTCCCAGTAGATATGGGGTTGTTGAAAGACATGTCCAATGACTGACTCTTTTTCATCTGGGTTACCACAGTATTTCTGGGTCAGTCCTCCCGGTCTTCCTTGGTGGAATACCAAGAATTTCACATCTACCATTGTCCAGCTATCCACCTATTAGCCTATAATTCAGTTGGTAATATTTTATTTTCTGTGGGTATTCAGTTCCAGGTTCAGTTTTATTGCTTGATACAAGTTTCCCCAATGATTAGACATATAAAAATGTTTTCCTGTGTAAGCCTTCAGTTGCATGCTGACATTTTAATTAAGCTTTAAGAGGCCTCCGGTCAGCATATCTGTTATGATTCAGTGATTCTCTTTCAGGTGAACACCATTCCATCTTCAAGGAATGTGGAAATGGAATGCATTCTGTTTACACCCTAATGCATTCCTTAAATTTGAGGAACATTTATGTTTAAATATCTGTCATTTGTACAGCAATAAAAGTCTCTTGATAGCTGTAAAATCCAATGCATCTGAAAAGGTGATCTTTTCCTTTTTTCCCAAGCAAATTTCCCAGGAATTGAAAATGAAAAATCCAGAGCAATTTATAGTAACTGAAGGCGTTTTGGACAATTTTGGAACAGGCAAGACAAGCAAAAAAGATAGGCACTAAATTACTAACCCACAACACCTAGCACAGACACACACAACGGCTAAACAATTTGCACACACACGAGCACTGTAATATTTCCTGTACTTTACTGCCTCCCCCCCCTCCCCCAATCAGCCTTTGTCTCCTTGTCTCTCTTGAATCTATTGTTGTAGGCTGTTGAGACAGACCCTGACTGTTCCTTTCCGATTGTGTCCTCCCGCCTGTTTTCCTTTTTCCTGTCTGCCAAGCCGGTGCAATCAACACCCCCGGCACCCCCCCCCCCCCCACCCCGGTGACAAAGGGGCGGAGCATAAAACATACAGTGGTCCTCTCTGTCTCTCTCTCTCTAGCTCTCTCTTTGTGCTTATCAGTCCTGAATTTTATGTAGTGTACTGTCCTGATTTTGGATGTTGCTTACCCTTCTTTAATTTCTTCCTTAATTTCTTGATTCTTGCCTGATGGTTTTGGCAGGGAGAGGAGGGTGTTTACACAAAGAATATGGGTGAAAGAGGGACACAAAAACACAAGTAAATTGCTTTACTGATGGCACAGGAAGATATCATAACAAATAAGTTTGGACATTAAAATGATAAATTAAGTTCTATTCAGTTTGTGAGGTACGGAAAAAAACACAAAGAGCATCCTAGTTATTTTGTGGCTAATACTGTTTTAGCTTTCCTGAATGATTTTCCAGCTGAAAATGGAAAACAGATTAAACGTGTGAGACAGATTATTCTGAGTGATAAGGTGGCCCATGTTAAGGTGACTAGTAGACCTAAATTAGTGAAATAAAAAGTATTTGACGACTGTGTTCTCAGCTCTCCCTCTATGGGTCAGCAGGGAAACTGCAGTGTAAAATGCAGACATTTTAGGAGGCAAGGATTCAGACAATGAAAGGTTGAGAATATACAAAATGGCTGACCTGGGAAAATAGAATATTGATTGTATATGTGGTTCTGGGGGGGGGGGGGGGGGACATTATACTGAGCCACTATACAACAGTACATATATATGTTTCTACCCTCATCTCCTGCTTTCATGACAAATATATCCTGCTTATAAATCTGCATGCTGAAAACCTACTACAGCTGCAGGATGCTGATTGCGTAGTTCTTGGAAATGCCAAAAGATATTTAACGGGGGAAATTAAATTATAAGGTAAATACTCATTAAGTAAAATGTAGAGCAAGGCATCAAGAATAAAATATAGATCTTGAGAATCTAGATGTCAATGATTTCATATAACAAGATGAAATAATGAGAAGATAAACTTGCATTAAACTTATGTATGTTACAGTCATCCTGTTATACTGTTTGATGGACAGAAAATGTGAAGCGTCATAATTACACCTTAAACATTAAATAGCTGAATGACTATGGTAAGACCAATGGTATCGGTCATGTCTGCTTTTAAAAGCTACTGCTCTCACAAAAGACTGCATGAATCCCCTGCATAGACTCCTCCTACTCTCCTGCATGCTCAGCCCCTCCCCCCTTCTCTCTTTTCCCACCCCTCCCCCTCCGCCGGTCTTTAGAGTGCTGGCTCTCTTGTGCCCTCCCCTCCCCCTTCCCTTGATGTTTTTTTCTCCACTCACCACCATCTTTTCTTCTAGCTTGAAGTTTTTCTTGCTTATGTCTTACTTGTTTCTGTGCTTTGATGCTATATAGTTTCGTTAAAATGTTTTGTTAGACTCTGTGTAAGGCACGCACACCTGCCCTCTATCGCATTCATAAGAAGACAAGTACTCAGGAACCATTTTGTGAAAATTCTAATGTAAGGTTACATTCTTTTTTTTATTCAAGTACCAAGTCCTTTTTTATGCAACATTCAAGGGTTTCGATATTTTTGACGGTCAAAGCAAATTATACACACACACACACATATATGCATATGCATATATGTATATGACATATATCAGTAATTTACTGTTATTGCATGTTGTAAATGTAGAGGATTGCTTGTGTTCAAGAAAGAGCCTGGTGGTGCTTCTGTTTGGTACACATTCGGCATGCACATAAACACATGTTCAAAAACAGACAGATGAACTCACTGTCTGATACCACACATGCATGAATATTTCTGTTAAATGTGCATGCGGCGTGGGAAAGGGAGGGGCCAGAGAGAGAGAGAGAGGGAGAGAGAGAAGGAGGTGTGCTGAAAAAAGCGGGAAAATAAAGGAAGGAGGGGCACTGTGGGGGACAAGGTATGCAGGACATAGTGGAGGGGGGAGGGGTGAAAGTAGAGAAAGGAAAAGCTAAAAATGGTGTCACATTTTGTTACTTGTTCACTACTGTGTAGGTGCTAAGTGTCTAATATGTCACACGGGGATAGAGATGCTAAGAAAAACCTTATTTTTTGCATGTCATTTTTATAGAAACTCAATATACTGAATTTTAAAAGCATTTATTTATTTTTTCCTGCATGGGTTAGGAGGAAGAACAGCTTGGCAAAGTCCTCGGTGAGTCCTTGGTGATAATATTTGTCTTAATTGCACAGCTCTCATTAGCATTTGCCAGAAACCGCAAACAAGTCGCCCACAAACACGTAATGTTATTTCATATGCGTGCTTCCGTGTGATTGCATTGTGCTTTTAAGAGCACGGTAGGAGGTGCTTATTTTGCACTCACCCCCGTTCTCTCCCTCGCTCGCTCTCTCTAAGCCCTGCCCCCTAACCCGCCTCCAGCTTTGTGCACACTACAGAAGGAGAGGGGTAGAGCGGAGCTCCACTATTGGCCGCTGAGAACGGGAGCGCACTGACTGAGAGAGGCCTTGCTCTGTTGTAGTACTTTTCCTTGTGTGTCCCGTGGAGTGTGCACGTGTGTGTGTGTGTGTGCACGAGTGTATGACGTGGCTGTGTTCCGTGCACAACCGACAGTGACGGAAGCAAGTGGCTCATAACGTCATACAAACGCAGAGCGGCAAAGGAACGTTAAAGAAGTTAGTGGGAAAGGGATTTATTTGCTGCGATTTTTCTGGGTGCAGAACTCAACAATAAAAGGTAAGGTTTCAATTTTCCACTGATTCTTTGTAAAAAAAAAAAAAAGTATTTCCCATTTAATATTTTAATGCTTTTCATTTGGAATTGTGTGGAATTTATATTTCCAATGGTTTTCCATGTTCTAGGCCTTTTGGGTTTTCACTTAATTGCTTCTATATTGTGTTTATTTGATTTCATTTTTAAAAATTCATTTTCAGTCTTATAAATTGGTGTTTTGCAAGGCCGAAAGGTTGAGGGGTCAATAGCTATCCATTTGAATCACAGGGTCTTGAGGCCTAGTCAGGTGTAGCTATGTGGTGACTGAATGCATTTCAACATGACTATTAGCAAAGGAGCCCTAAGGAATGTGTTCCTTTCGTTAATTTGTCGCACTAATATTTTGTCATTGGCAGTTCATTTGAAAATAAAATGATATCTGGAACACTTATAGGGCGTATTGTTCAATAAACCTACTTTATCTCAAAGCTATGACGATGGTGATTTTGAATGATTGTGATGTTAACCTTGTCCTGAAGTGTCAGGAGGTAGCATAAATGTTTTTGGTACCCTGGCTGAGGTTACTGCAATAGAAACATGGGGCAGTGTATACTGTATATGGTACACCTTATGTATTTATTTTTGAGAGGGTGGGGGGAAGGTGTATATTCATGCTCAGTAGGTTTTCTTGTTCCAATAATTAGGAAATAACAGGATATGAACATCACTCTAATAAAGGAGGAAAGACACCCCCTGCAAACTTCTGGGGGAGGGAAGAGTTCGTTGATTTGACAGAATGGCTTCAATTTAATCTGACACCCATTTATAATTGCAGCCATTCCCCCCAATTAATCACAAAGCTAATTGCATCTCCATTTTTCTTCTCAATCAAGTCTTCATTTTTTCCCCCACAGTTTTTGTTTTCCAACGTTCAATGGTGTACTTACCTGCTCATGAGTATTCACAGTGTGTATGGATGACCCTCTTGAAGCATTCTGTGTATTTGTTTAATAATAGGTTGGTATTCCTTCGGCTGCTAGTTGAGGCTGAGGGTACTTTATTTTAGATGCCTTCTGCCTGCCTCAGGATGCCCTGTGAACCTGGCTGTGCCCTTTTTTCTCTGCTAACATGACACCAAGTTACTGCTAACCTGGGCATAACTGACAATTCAACACAGTAAGATACAGACCAGATTAGTGGGCAGGGAGTAGGTTATTCATACACAAGCTACGATTTTGCGTTTTATGATTAAAGTTTTTTTTTTTTTAAATGAAGAATGAGATCAAATGCGATTTTTACAATTGAGGGATGGGGAGGTATAGAACTACATTTTTATAAAGGTTGTATTGGCTTAACTTGATAATAAATTTGCCATCAGATGTCAGATTAACTTACTTTACTAGTTACTGAAACAAGTGAAGACACTCATCAATGTAAATACTGTAATGTAGGTAATGCTGATACAATTAAATGCAGATACTGACTATAGAAAAGAAACAACATCGGAAGCTTCTATTTTGGTAATATTATACATAGTATTAATATTGTTGTATTGGGCTCATCTTTTGCCACAAAGACTGTGCACAAATAGCCACAGCTACACACACTGTCACAGAGTCCAACATATATATTTTTGCTTTGCAATGTGAATTGGATGGCTATGACATGTTTGTGCACTGTCAGTGTTGCAGTGTGGCAAGTCTGGGAACTGCAGTCTCTTAACGTGGCTGGTGTGATGTCTCAGTTTCTGCAAAATATGGAAACATGCAAACAGGGCTTTTGTAAACTGAAGTTAGAAGAATGAATTGCTTTAAGATAACTTCTGTCTGTATCCTTTCTCGTCCTCTTTAAAAGACTATGTGTATTCCTCAGAGCTAAGAAATGTTATACCGTAGATTCCGACGTGTGAGTTAAATGCAAAAAAAAGCAGGCAAAATAAAAAACTTATCTGTGACTTAGGGAATAGCCTCTGGCACATATTTACAACCACTGACCATTAATATGATAAACCTTAAAATGCATTTGTTTATTACTAAATTATAACAATTTCCCATATCAAACATGTTGCAGACAGGGCCAGAAAAATAATTTGCTCAAAAACACAATTTTCATGGAATGCTTGTAAATGGACACTTGTGACCCTATTTATTTGTGAAAGCAAGAGGCAATTTCTTTCATAATCTACTGCCAGTACAACAGGAAAACATTCACAGATAGCTTAAAAATCAAGATTCAGACATTCAGCCTTTCTTGTCGCAGGTTGCATGTCCTCTTTTTCCACATGAATACATTTTGAAGTTGTTGGGAACATTTCCCTGGAATTGTGAGAGTCAGTCAAAATGATTCGGAAGGGGACTGAAAACTGCAGCAGTGCGTCAGCCTCTCCAGGCTGCAAAGGATGCATTTGGAATGTATTAGCGGATTTTACATTAGACCAGACAAAGATTCCTCTTCTCTCTTTTTAAATATTCAATTAATCTGAAAAATAAATTCTGACTGAACTTAATCAAAGTACAGAATTCAAATGTATTCAAATGTATGATTCAGTTTTTCGAAGTTTCATATTCGTCCTTCCTAATAATGCAAAACTGTAATGTTGAACAATAATCAGACAAAAAATTACTAAACATTTATGTCCTTAAAATTTGCTGTTCTATATGTATCTTGATAAGCCTCAATTACTAGAATATTATGCCTTGAGAAATTTTTTGATGGCTATAGTAGACTGCTGCGAATTAGTGAAATATTGCTCCATCATCTGCTTTTCAGCACATACAGTAACCTACAGCTGGCTTGTGGTTAGCAGAACAACTAAAAATAGGACATATGACAAGAATTTTTATGTATGCTTGGCGTATGCCTCTTATTATTTTACACCTGTCCCTTCTAAGCCATCACCAAGCTTGATCTTATCTACCGATGGCTTGTGTCGTTCACTGAGTAGCTAGCTCCTAGTACAGGAGTCCATTAGGCACTCTACAGACCAACCCGTGGACCCACCAAAAGAAATTACGTATTCTAGGCAATTCTGGAATTAAACCACAAAGCTAGTTATCTCTGTGGTCAAAAATGGATAGTCGCAGACTCACAGACAAACAATAGTATGGGAGCATTGTCAAGCTTACTCACTACACCTGTATAACATCCGAGGGTTCACCGCGATATGAAAACCACTGTTAAGGCCACATTCAAACACAATCCGGCAATGCGGGAAAAACGGCAGTCCTCCCATTCATTTGAATGGGGGGTAGTCCGTTTAGGCAGCGGGAGTGGGGGACGCATAGGGTGCAGAAAAAAAACCGCAGCGGCCGTGCAGGTAGAAGTAGAACTAAAAGCAACTTTTGCCGTAAAGCTACCCGACGTCATGCTGCGGTGGCCAATCACGTAAGCCAGTGATCAGGGAGGAAGACGCCCACGGGAGGAAGAGCCTTGTTTAAATTACCATGTAGCATTCCGCTGTTTACCGAGCAACTGTGAAGCCTGAAATACAGCTGAGACCGGGCGCTATCCAGGCGGAGTTCATGGACCAAACGATGATACTCTCCCAGTTGTGTCCTCGCTTAGTTTATTTTGTGTACCCAGCTTCGACGTCTGCGTCTGGCTTGCAGTCTACGCTTAAAGTAAAAGTTCACAAAATGACGTCACACAAATGGGCCATGTAGTGACACACCCACACCTTGTAAAGCGCTTTGGATAAAAGCGCTATATAAATGCAGTCCATTTACCATTTACTCTGCACAACCCTGCGGCAAGGTGCCGCATTGCCTGATTTGGTGTGAATGCAGCCTTAGCCTCAAGAACTGAATGGCTAAGTTGGAGTTAAAAAAAAAATTCATTAAAAAAAGTTCTGGAACCAAGCCTTTTAGACAGATGCGATGAGTATTAACCTGTAAAAAGTGATGGAAAGAGAAAAGTGTGGAGGAAGAAAGGAACGGCCCCTGATCCAAAGCACCCTAGGCGGGCCTCATCTGTGAAACTGGATGGAGGCAGTGTTTGTAGTTGAAGATTAGGCACTGGAATATACAACCCTGCTCTCCTGAGGATGGAGATCCCACACTCTGCCATTTCCTCTTCAGGTCATTCAAGTTCCTCTTCATTTTGCAAGAATGTCTAGTATGCACTTATTACTTTATTTGTTCTGAAATATGTCATACAATTTATGACCAGTCGTCAAGGCAAAGTGACTAAAAGAAGTGAACTTCAATTTACAAGATTTTAGAGAGGAGTATCAGGGACCAAAATGCTGCAGCCATGGAGGTTGCAATCTAAGTCATGGACACACAGGAGTGTCAGCCTGTAGCCCTGGGAAGTATATTGAAGCAGAGCTTAAAGAATGAAGCTGTAGTTCACATGGAGATGAACACATCCATCCATTTGGAAGCACAGTGATCCTGGAACCTCAACAGAACAACAACACCATACTATTATTATACAATAATAATGTATTAATATATATAGCCTATCCACCGAGGCTTGAGACTGATCTCAGGGTTGCCAAATTTGGTGAGCTGGCTTGCATGAGAATTATTCTATTTGAGGCAGGTGGAGGGCGACTGAGGTTGTTACCGAGATTATTATGGACTTGATGGCTGCGGGTACATGTACAGTAGTCTCGCATAGCCAGACCTATCTCCACACTTCGTTTCAGCGCTAGAGAAAGGTCTGGCTCAACCCGTTATCATTCCGGTATAGGGGAAAAAAACATTCTGGCTTGTTTGTGTTTTTTTTTTAAACCACTCACAATCGTCTTGGGCGGCGCTAAGCCCAGGATGCAGCGATGGTGCCCTTGCAAAAACGGTAACACGCAGATAGCGGAAGGGGAGGAGAATTCCGAAACAGTTGGCCAATGGCAGACTTATACCCACAGTCTATATCCTGTAAGTCAGACTACATCTACAGTGCTTTATTTTTATTTTATAATATTTTTTCAAATTTATTTTTGCGCATGCGTGAATTTGACTTGCTCTCGTCTGGCATGGCATTATACTATGTGAATGTACTGTTTTCCCCATAGAGATTTTTCTCAGGGTGGTGCTGTTGAGATTTCTGGGGGGGGCGTGCGGTATTGAGATTGTTGTTTTTTTTTCAGCATGAGATGGACATTGGGTGGCGTGCCCAACAAAGCATGAGAGCTGGCAACTGTGTTAATCTACATTAACCTGCATAAATAACGAAACCCACTGATATGACTTGCAATACTTTCTGTATGAAAATATCTAAATGTGAATAAGTGTAAACCTTTCCATGTGTAAATCTTGCTCCTTCATGAAGCTCCCGTGGCACTGATACCACAGCTTCAGTGCACAGCTACAAGGGAGAAAGCCAGGCTGCCCTAGCTGCTGCACCGGCGGCCATTTTGTTTTGCAGCAGGGAATGAGCACAGGCTCCATCTGCAATAGAGAGCAGAGGGGGGAGGGGCAAACACTGTGGGACTGAAGCACTGAAATGGAAGCGTGAACAGCCCTTTGACTGAAGCCTTTACTGATGACCAGTTGTGAAAATATTTGAACATACAAAAAAAAAAAAGCATTTAAACTGAAGGAAGACATTTTAAAAATTATATTACATGCATTTTTGCAGTGGTAACCTGCTAATGCTTTGTATCAACATGTAGCTTAGCGGAAATAAGGGCAGAATTGGCATCCTTAAAGTTTTTTTCTTTCATCATGCTTCCTCTTTGAGATATGTATTTATTTATTTTGCCAGAAAACCGTCTAAAACCATTGACTTGCATCATTTTTTTAAAACATAGCCTTTATGTAGCTACATGATCATTTCCTTCGGACTGTGTTTCTCACTGCGCTACTCCGGTCAGCACGCAAGCTGCATGCAAGCAGTGCTATTCTGCAGTCCTTTGCTGACCTGCCCATGCAGTCTATCTCACTCACAGTTGCACAACCCTGAACCAACCCTTTCTTCTTTCCTCTGCCTGCACGGGGGCAGTGCAAGTGCTGTCTTGTTAATTCAGTCTTACTCAACACATACTTAACACCCCCTTTCCTTAACACAAAAGTTGTAGCATAAGAGGAATCATTTTATCTCTTTGCACCTTACTGGTAGCTATGCACTAGCCAAGTAACTGGGCAAAATGCATGTACTGCATGTTGACAGGAAGTCAAGGGCGGGGTGTGCGTGTGGGGGTAGGGGTGGGGGTGTTTTGGGGGGGGGGGGGGGGTTTGCGAGGGTGGAGCTGGTTGAGCTCTTTATGTTAAAAGTGAAATTTCAGTTTCAGCCTGCAGTATGAGCATGACTGATTTATCAAAGCTACGCAGGAGCGCAGCTACGTCTGTGTCATTACTGAATTTACAGGGCAGGAGGCCTGGCAGCAGTATACACATAAGCCACGGTGAAATGTCAGTTTTAAATATAGGAATCCATAGCGATTATGCAATAGGTAAATATTTTGACTTATTTGATAAACACTTATTTTATGGAGAGCTGAAAATAATAACAGGAATGAGTTTTAAATTGAATTATTTGGTTACTTAAAATGTTTGTGTGTCCTCGTTAATGAAAATTGGCCTTAAGAAATGTACTTTCATACCATTGTATTATGTACAGACTGAAAGAAAAGCTATTTATGCAAGCTTGGGCTAAGGTATTATTGTGGGCACATGATACTTCCAAAAGCAAAATAACTTAATAACTTAATCTAAATATGAACATATGAGATTTAGGTAAGCAAGTTTATCGCAAATTGAAAATAATTCCCTAAAATGGGGTTGTGATGTGATTTTTTTTATGGCTAGTTGTCTACCAAACACCCCAAAGTTGAGTTTTGCAAATTATGTGGTCCATTTAAATAAAAAAATCCCTGCTGTTTTTTTTTCATTTGCAGCTCTTGTAATCTTGCATTTGTCTGAACTCCATGTTTTAAATGTTCATCTTATTTCATTTTGAGGGATCAGTGTGTTTAAATTATTCTGTGTTGACTTGTTCTTTGGTTTGTCTATGCTTGCAATTATATTTAATCTTGGAACAAAAATGTGAATGAAGTGTTTTGCTAGTTTTTGTAATTCACAAGAGACCGTTTTAAAACAGCTGACCTGATTTTTAAAAGTAGTGATTGCATTCAGATGTAAAGATCAGCATTACTGCTAATGTAATAGGAATTATATATAATTTAAGATTAGCAATTACACATTTGGTTGCAGAAGCATTTTTGGTGTGCTAGTGTCAAACATTCTGGTAATAACATGGACTATACAAAGATTCTACACTTTATCACATGGCCTATTTCATAACAAAAGATAAATGTACTCTGAAAACATAATCACGATGGATGCGGGTATTTCTCGAGTGTCCTCCAACAAGTTGGTAATGACATATATGTCCACAAGTATTGACTGACTTGAAAAATTTCAAATTGTTCGCTATGTCCTATTTGGTAGATTTTGCTCTAGTTAAGCAAGGGAAATCTGGGTCACTTGGCTGGTGTTCTAGAACACTCATAAAGTTATTGTAGTAGACTGGGAAAAGGAAGGAATATGAAAAGGCTGTTTTTAAATATGAAAAATAAATAAAGTGTAAAAAATGAATGTATTGCAGGACAAAGGGAAGATATGCTACTCATGTTGGGAGAGTAGCACTGTAGAGGGCTGTCACAATATCTACGCTTTTGAATTCATTAGTCATGGCTTCAAATGAACGTGATTAACACTGTCCTGTAACTGTATAAATAACGTAGGACCACAGGAGAAAGAGTATGAAAGTCACTGTTAGGTTGTTTTCACCAGCAGATTGTAGTGGCCAGGGAGAAAATCAAAATGTAGAAATCAAAATACTAATACTTCTTTCAGTTGTTCAGTTGTTGATTTCTTCCTGATTAATTCCTCTGTAATAAAAAGTCCATTTCAAGCCAGGCACCAGAATAATGATAATTCTGACCTGAATTGGTAATGACTGCAAAAATACGAAATTGACTTTCAGTTTGCACACTACTTTTTTTAAAAGGTGACTTGTGTTATTTGAGAGAAAAAATAACTGTCAATCAACATTTATATAAAAGCATTGTAGAGGAGAATTAGTTGAGATTTAAAAAAAAAATCCCTCTTTATGTATTGAAAACTGAAAAGTCAAACCTTTACTGCGTATTTTTATGACACTGGCATCATATTTTGGCTCCCCTTATGTTTTATGCATAATTTGGCCTGGATCCCCCCATCCTTTCAGAGTGGTACATTCCATGCTTAGCTGTAATTTTCCACTCTTGTCTGTTTCTATGGGACTGTGTTAAGAGGATGGGGGAGGTGCACATGTCTGTGTGTAATATGGTGTATGTGTGTGTGTGTGTGTGTGTGTGTGGTTTTGTGTGCGTGTATGTGCATGTGTGCATCTTTTTTTATGGAGTAAGTGTGCTTTTGTTTGTTTAGCAGGTTTTGTGTTCACAGAAGTGTAACTGCGTTGCTATAATTTGTTATAATTGTTTGCAATGCACCTGAGGGTGTGTCCATTTGTGCACAAGTGCATTTTTGTAAAAGCCCTACCGTGTGTCACAGATTGTGCGTCTGACTTGCCCATATTTGTAATTTGCAGCTGTGTGTTTATTGTGTGTTGTTGACTCTCTTCTGACTGTTCCCGAGTTTCCTAAATTGAAACACTTGGTATAGTCCCATTTCCCAACCCCCACTCCTTTTTCCCTCTGCAACACAGCGTCATTCCCTTGTTTACTGAAAATCCTTTCACTCTCTTATCTCTTTGTCCAACTAAAAAATGAGAACAGATTGGAATCAAACTCTTATTCCAGCTGTGGTCAAAGGTTCAGAGTTAATCAAATGTATTCTCCATTATTATTTAGCTATAGTTATAGCTATATATCATACACATTCCTAGTATGGTACATTAAGGAGGCCTAGCTTTTCAAAATTATCAGAGGTATTTTAAATGTACTTTGAACCTCGCAATCTTGAAAATAGTTGACAAGGCTATTTATTTGTGTACTCATTGTGTTGAACTAACTGATGCTTTTAAAAATTAACATTATTATGATTTCAGATGAGCATGACATAAACTCATGTTTCAATCACTTGATATACTGAATGTCACAAGTACACATTCATAGTACATATGCATATATACGCATGCATGCAGTGCAGAATACACAATCCCTGCACTTCTTGATTGTTTGCAGTTTTATATATCATTATATATCGTAATATAACCACAAAATACCACATTAGAGAAAGTAGAAAGATCTTAATTCATACTATAGTTTTTATTTAGTTGAGCTATTAATATATATTATTTAAACATTTGCCTACTGTGTCAGAATCGAGACGTTAGAAAATGAAATATTTGGGCCTGCCAACACAGGGCCATGATGTCACAGAAAAGGAATTGTGAAAAAGAAATTTGAGACACACCTTCTTTCTCTGGTGTAATCTCTCGTGCTCTATTACATTTTAGCCCTTCATTTGAACATGTTTGCTGGCATTCTGTGGTCTCAAAACATGCTAAAATAGACAGCACGGTATTTTCTTATGGAGGGGACTGAGTATAGGGCCATCAGTATAGCATATCGCAGCTATCGAGGCACATTCAGTGCAAAGCAGAAACAGACCTCAGAATAGTGAATGCTGATCGTTGCCAGGTTTCTGTTGTTCTGGGGTAATTATGGTGATACAAAGGGAAAAAATGTGAGCGTAAGAATTCAATTAAATAAACACAGTCTCCGTGTGAAGTGCTTGTGGCTAATTACCGTGTCTCAAATTTCCCTCATACCCTTATGCCATCTTAGATAGAAAATAGAATAGAATATGATACAGATACAGATTGAGCCTTCCATGTTAATTTTAGTTTCATTAGATGAAGGTTAGAACTGACAGTACACATTGTACTGTCAATGAAGAGAGAAAGTCAAGAAATGTCTAAACTGCAATTAATTTTTCTCACTCCGAAAAGAAAAGCTTCAGTAAAATAAGTTACCTGGCCAATTAGGTTCTATGTAAGCCGAAATATGTAAGCTGGGATGGAAGTCGAACCATCTGAGAATTTCATGCATTGTTGTCCAGTACTGGGTGTACCAGCGAAATAAAGCTATTCATAGGTTTCATCCCAGGGTCTTTTCAAGCTCACCTCTACACCTCCAGTGTCCCAGTGCCTCGTGTGACTAAGCTGGACCAGAAACAAAGAGAAGTCAATAGCCACAATGCCAGTTAGGCCAACCAGATTGAGCTCAAAGGTTCAGCTCAAAGCCTCATGCAAAATGCTCTGACGGAATACTGACCCAGGCTTGAAAACTGTTTGACTTTGTAGGTGCCAAAGTCAAATCCCCCCCTCCCCAAAAAAAAAGAATTCCTCCTTGTTTGCTGATGTCACACTTCTACTGAAAGATGGCTGCTAGTTTCTGTATTTTGACAACAAGCACAGGCTCTAGTCAACGGTACTACCACCTCTGTAACAAACTACCTGCGATAACCCTACCCTTGTCCATCCAATGCTGTGCCCCTTTACCCCACCTGGCCCAATGAGGACTATGAGGAATTGGAGGAGTCAAAAGTGTGGGTTTCAGGTACCCAGAAGGTGAGCCTGAAACACCACCAAGGCCTGAATGTGGCTGAGGATAAACAAGAAACCCTGGCACACGTATGTGTAAACGCAGCTCTCATGTAGATGAAATGGCACGTGAACGCTCCACGCTGTAACAACTCGCATGACAGAAAACACAGAACAGTGAGGACAGCGAGCACAAAGTCTGTTTACGCATCTGGAAAAAAATGCTGGCGGGATATGTTCAGTCGCTGGCTGCCAGGGGCAACAAGACCGTTGGAACTGTGACTTGTGTGGTGTTGATTCCATCCTAATGAAAGCACTCAGTGTGTGACCAGTGCAGAACCCTGTCCATCCTGTTCCATTCTACTGTGGGTGCGCTACCTAGCTACCAATAAAGGTTTGTACATAACAACTTTATGCTTCAGCCTGCTAATGGAATGGATTTGTCTTCAAATATGGCGATCGAGGAATTAGTCAACCAACTCCCTGAAATAGTCAGTGAGAAATTTAGGATTTTATTTTGATGGTTTTGATTTTTATTTTATATTATATTTAATCTTATTTTTTGATGTTTGTTTAATTACCTATTTAAATATAATATTGAAGTGGATTAAGGACACACGAAGAACCCTTTTTGTGCTCAGCAGACGTAAGGGGAATGACTTTCACCAGTATACATTTGATGCTGTTATGTGTTGAAAACCACTGAAATATGCACAGGTGAAAATGTAAATTGTTGGGATTGAAAACCTGAAATCCACAGCCAAGCATAAAGCTGTTCAACCACAGAGAACTCCACCATTCCTCTTTGTAAGTTACACCCTGGGGTGAAAATATATATATTTGGTATGATGGGTTCTGTTTGCTTTATAACAGAAGTCCAACAGTCTTCATTTGTAATGTCCATTGTTCTGTCA
Organism: Anguilla rostrata; assembly: GCF_018555375.3. Lineage (NCBI taxonomy): Eukaryota > Metazoa > Chordata > Actinopteri > Anguilliformes > Anguillidae > Anguilla > Anguilla rostrata. The sequence continues at coordinate 64,493,211 of NC_057934.1, forward strand.
GGTTAGATAGCTATTATGTTTCTAACGGCATAGATCAGTCGCTTAGTAATCCTGGGACTGGGAAGAGTACAGCTAAATAGCTAGGTAGACATCTAGAAGAATATTGATGTAGTCAATACTGTGGTTATATGAGCGAATTGTTCCAATAAATCCTCAAGGGTTTTACCCCAATGTGTGGGAGGCAGAAATGGCTCTACTTTTCAAGCAGTCTCAAGCCTGTTTGGCAGATTGCTCTATGTGGGAACGCACATGAGTATCCACATGCATAATGCATTAATCTTGTTTTCCTGCAACAATGGCCCTCACTAGAGTGGCTTGATAGCTGCAGTGGTAATAAGTGCTACTTCATATATGACCCAGAGCATCTTGCTTGACCAACCTCATTATATATTTTTTCAGTTTTTGAAATATTCAGGAATGAGAAAGCAGCATCTGAGATACAAATCATAGATGTTGTTCTCGTCATAGATGTTCATTTTTCGTTTGTCATTTTAAAAAAAAACTTATGAATATTTCTGTGTGAATATATTGGATTATTTTGAATTTTATTATTATTGTTTTATTTTTTTATTTTAAGTCAGGGTGCAGGAGACAGTGGGAAAGCTGAAAGGGTCACAGATGGCGATGGTATCAGAGTGCAGAAAGTACCATAATGGAGAGTCAAACCCCATGGATGATTATTGACCTTCTGGAAAATGACCTTTCTGCCAGTTTGGTTACTTAGCTGTCCTTCTGTCTCATTAGCTCTCACAACACCCAGAGAGCTGCGAAAGGCTTAAACAATAAGACAAGATCATTCTGATTTATTTAAAGCAAAAAAGAAATCTCTGCCAGAAACTTGCAGTAGCTGGACAGGTCTGCTAATGTGCCCAGCTAATGCAAACTTACTGAACACAAAGAAGAAAGAAGGAAGACATAATACAGCATAACCTTAAAAAACCGATTGACCTTGTGCAAAGTATCAAGTACAATCAGCACAGAATGAGAGGGCTTGGAGGTTACAGAGAAAAAGCACACATAATTATGTAATGTCCATTCGCCTACAGTGCTTGTAGTGCCGTTCATGTGACTGTGACATTTCTTAATTTCTTCTCCAGTTGGGTTCAGCTCCATTTTAAAAGAATATGCACACAGTTTAATTCAAACAGGAGAAAAGTGCTCGCCGTTTACTGTTAAACTGCTGTTAGCTTGAGGAAACACAAAAATAACCACATCTATATTTTGAATATTAATAAATCTGGCTGTTCAGCCTAGCTCCCCCTTGTGTCAGCAGGCCTGAATCTCCCCTCCCCCCAGTCTTGTCGAGCTTTCAGAGTGGTACAGCCCATGCTACTCTGTAATTTTCCACTCTGTTGCTGGCTGACTGTGTTTCAGAGTGGGGGAGGGGTATACATTCCAGTGTGAGTTGTGCTATGCTGTGCTGTGTCCACATGTTCTTGTTTGTGCGTTCAGGAGAGGTTTTGCCAAAAGGTTTTGCGGGTTTGTGTGTGCGTGTATGGGTGTGTACGTGAATGTGTGTGTGTTTATATGTATTTTAGCAGGGAGGTTTAGGGGAAGGTTTTATGTAAGTGTGAACATTACACGTGTTCTGTAAAAAACAAACAAACAAACAAAAAAACATTTTATGTCTTTTTGGACAGGGGAGTGGCATGTGCTTGTGTGGACAAGTCTTACGGTTAAGTTCGAGACTGTGTCTTTAAAAAAGTGTGTAATGGTACTTAAGTACTGAATGTCTCTCTCATTTTGTTTGCCTATGTGGGCCTGTGACTTTTTGTGCACCAAACGACTATGTTAAACGCAATGCGTTAAACCATAAGCTCACGACACCAGTGTAGTTTTTGTGTATGCCAACAACACATACTCTCTTTTGTAGTGTCAACAACACATAGTCTCCCCCAGCAAGAAAATATTTGGTACAGTCCAACAGTGGTTCGCCCCCCCGCCCCTCCCCCATCTTTCTGTTTAGCCGTTGTGCGTTCCCGCGTTTACTGCAGCTCTCCACAGCGTCGCCTTCTTGTTTTTGTGTGGTGACCAACCCAGAAACGGGAGGAAGGGAAGAGCTGGGAGCACTCTCAATGCAGGCTCCAGTCAAAGGTTAATCACCCTTCTCTCAAATAAATATTTGCTAGCTAGTCGTAGCATGTGGTTTAAACACTGCTAGATTACATTTTACTTGTTAAAACAGATCCATTGTAACTGTTTTGATTTGATTTTTAAAACTTATTTTGCATAAACATTTTTTAAGGAGATAGTGCTGATATTTGCATGTTCTTGCATGTTTATCTGGCTGTTTGTGGTACTTGTCCAAAAATATGCATAAATTAATATAAAAATCTTAAAAGAACTTTGCTTGTTATGTTTTCCTAAATGAGCTAAGGCATGCTAAGCATGTACTTAAATATTGCGCTTGGCAATGACTATATGTACTCACAAAACTAAGTGCGCAATATTATGTACTATCATGTGTTGTTCAGTGCATAAATACTGCACTAAAAATGAGACAGGAAAGTAGGAAAGAAGATTAATGATTACAGCTTTGCATATTCTGTAACTTGTATTGCATCTCAGCATAGTGGTATGGGGACTAGACCAGACACCCTGTCAACCAAAGGTTGTGTGCTCACATCCCAGGCTGGGAACTGTAGTTGTTCTCTTGATCGACATTCTTGAGCCTAGTTGCAAAGTAAAAAGAGGAAATTATAAGAATAAGTTGTGCCACAAAATCAAATGTTACCTAAAAATTAACACCGCTTGAATTATAGTGATTTGGATGGTTTGTATGAAAATCGATTCATTTTGGTAGCTATGACATGTCTTCAGTTAATTTGCATCTCTTAATCCACAGTTAAAGGTATTTCTAAATGTGCCATTGAATGTGTCTAATAACAGGCTAAAACATCTGGAAGTGCTGCTTGGATAGTTGCAGACAAGAACAGGCTCTGTTCCAGGTTGTAGAAGTATGGAATTAGTGACATCAAGGCTACTGGACATACCTGTCTATTGTGTCTATGGTGATCAGATCAACATCATATAGAGATGAGAGTATGAGCTGAATTGAGCAGCCTTTGTTGTTTAGAGAGGTAAGAATGATTTACTATCTCTGTCTGTAAACCGATAAATGGCATAAGCAAACATTCTCGAAAAGGCAGAAGTTTTCTCTGAATAACCTACGTTGTGAAACTATGGCTAGTATGCTCATCATTACAAACTAATGATGGCTTGGTTAGTTTTCTGGTTTCATGTAAGCACAAAATGGGACCAAACTTTATCTGGTTGACAGCTGTCCTTAACATCGAATTGTGTTGCTTGTTTCGTCGCTTGTGTGTTTGCATAGTTTCAGTCACCCTTATAGGCTATATGCTTATAGCCATCAGACCTATAAATCACATTTGTGGATACACACTAAATATGCTTGTTTGCTATGAACCTAAGAAGAGATAGCTTAATATTGGGCTGTGCTAGCAAATGGCATCTCCTGAACTGTACGTGCGTGATTGTAGTTGAGGCTCCCTATTGTATTGGACTCTTTGCAAAAATTCACTAATGAGGGGGAACGTATTTTACAGGTTACTCCATCGGACAGGCACACGGGTATTAGAGATTCACACAGAAAAATTTGGGAGTGAAGATGATATATCGGCTCCCACAGTAAAGGTGCTTGCCACGCAGATGGCTTGTGAATTTTTGAGCCTTGGGTATGTCACTAGGAATGGAGGGTATGCAGTGGCCAAAGCTGCCTCATCTTGGTGGGCTTAAGTGGTCCAGAGATCTGCAGGTTACTGCAGCATTCATTCCTCTTTTCAGTTGCTTTGGCTGGAAGCTTCTGCCAGTCACACAGATTCCTCTCAATGCCATGAGGACCTGTAGGCTTCCAGTAGTTGTCAGTGAACAATATCCTGTGATCAGCGCTAGCTCTGCTGCCGTATCGTATGGCCTATTGTTTTCCACTGGGTTCTAGAAGAATGTGTGGGACGAGTGTATTTGGTATTGTGAGTTGTTAATATAATTTTAAAATAATCATTCGCCATTCGCATGTTCCCACATCCATAATTTGTGCCTCGTCTAAATGAATTCCTTTCATTTTAAATTTGCAGTTCTAAAAAAAAAAAAACAAAAAAAAAAACAATATCGATTGCTTGAAACTATATATACTATACCTTATAGAATATATATTACACTGTATTTTAGAATCATAGAATTTAATGTTATAAATGAAGCTATTTAAATACGTGAATTATTTTTGTGATTTAGAGAACATGTGGCTCAAATTCTCTATTACTGCAGGAACATTTTTGGACGGTAGAATTATTTGTTGCCATATTGTTTCTTTATTGGTAGAGGACTAACAACAACAACAACAACAACATCAATAATAATAATAATAATACACACTGTGATTGCCAGGTCAATATGTGCCCAGTCATAACATGTCATAATTATGTATACATGTAAAATATTGTATTTTCCATTTTTAATATCATCACCTTGTTTGATCCGTGAGGTAGTGGCAGCCCATGTTAACCAAGCAGTGTATTTCAAATACTAGTGGTTAGCACTGTTGCCTCGCAAGAAGGAGGTTCCGGGTTTGAATCCGGGTCCGACCGGATCCTCTCTGCGTGGAGTTTGCATGTTCTCCCCGTGTTCGCATGGGTTTACTCCGGGTACCCCGGTTTCCTCCCACACTCAAAGTCGTGCATGTTAGGCGCACTCCTGCAGTTGCCCTTGACCAAGGCACTGGCCTCAGAACTGGAGTTGGTCCCCGGGCGCTGCACTGTGGCTGCCCACTGCTCCTAAGGAACTAGGATGGGTCAAATGCAGAGGACAAATTACCCCACGGGGTTCAATAGAAGTATATCTTATCTATCTTATCAGCAGTATCCCAACCTGCTGACTTAGCAAGTAATGCAGCATTGGTCAACCGGTCTAACTTTGATTTTATTAGAATTTTTTAAAGATGAAGTGGAGAAACTGGGGGAAATCCCAGTACGCAAGTACATTTCTGAGTGAAATTGCGAACTAAAAGTTATGATTACTTTAAAGCACATTAATTATTATTTTAAAAAATCCCCCCTGAGAATAGTATTGCTTTTATCTTGTGTGGTAAGCCACAGCCACAGGTTAAAGAAAACTTGAACTAAATTAACTTTTGCTGCACATTAACGGCTAGAGTACAAACAAACAAAAAAATTTGGAATCTAGTAGATCGTTAGACCATTATGTAATCCACACGTGTTGTAACCAGGCAGACTGACTAGCTAGCCGTTCTGATTGGCTGAGTAGAAATGACCAGTCAGAATAGAGGGGAGGAGTAAAAAGGGAGGGCTTGTAAACCAGAGATTTGCCTTCCGAAAAGATGAGTAGATTGACTGATTGTGACCTTATCCACTTTAACATTGTATTTTGTGGTCAAATCCCAAGACATTTTCAGTTGTTTTAGGACATGTCTTTCCATCTTCAGTGATTTTCCAATTAGACATTACATGCTGAATTGTCTGGACTAACCTGGATTCTGGGGTATACTGGCCTGTGCTAATTTACATGTGAATACACTTGGATTTTCTAGGTTAGTATAACTGTACAGTACCAAGTCCTCTGTGCAGTAAATGGCTGCCGCAAGTCATATTTATTATAGTACAATTAATTGATTCGTTCTGCCCCACCTGGAAAAAAGAGGCTATAAAAGCAACAACAGTACTAGAGCACCCCCTGGTGTTAGTTCACACACACTACATCCTTGTGTTTGGATTTAAAAAAATTAAAAAAATCTACATATATAATAAATATATATATATATTTTTAACATTATTTGGGTTGTTGCAGACCCACAATTTACATTTTATGTACATTCAATTTGTCCAACTGGATATTTACTGAAGCTGTCCAGTCCAGTTCCATAACCATATTGCACTATACTGCTGCCCAGCTCATCTTGTGTGTTTCTGCACTCTATAAGTGGAAGACGGTTGTCTTACTGGTGGTTGTTAGAAGATGGTTGTTGTCTTACTGGTACGAGCAAACTTATACATAACTTTTCAATGAAGACATTCCTCATTTACCATGTGTTACCAGCAACTAATTTTCGTCTCTTTTCCGCCAGGCCAAGAAATGGAGGTGGCGGACCTGGACGAAGCTCAGAGCAAGAAAGTTTTCAGAGCAAGAAAAACCATGAAAATAAGCGACCGACAACAGCTGGAATCCATCCATAACTCCCACTCCTCCTCGGCCCTCTCCTCTTCCACCGGCGCTACCTCCTCCTCCACGCCCCCGCCCGCCGTAGTGAACGGGAAAGACCCGGAGGAGGAGCAGACGGCGGGAGAGAGCCACACAGACACAAACCCGAAAGAGACGCGCCCTACCCCGCCTGCCTCTCGCACCCCGTCTCCCCTCACGCTCTCCCTCTCTCTGTCCCCCTCCCCGCCTTCCCAGTCTCCTCAGCTGCCGTCCGGCAGTAACGCCTGCTTGTCCCCAGCGCACTCTCCCAAAAGTGCGGGGAACGAGAGTGACAGAGAGGAGGGAGATGGCGAAGGGGAAAAGGAGAGGCCCTCCGTGGCAGAGGGAGTGAAGACAGCAGATGAGAAGATGGAAGGAGGAGAGGTGAAAGAGAAGGAAGATAGTGCTGGACCACAAGTAGAAGATAAAGAGGTTTGTTTGTGGGTTGGGTTGAATGGGTTTTCGTCATACTTGCTCCTGGTTATGGTTATACACTTCGTTGTACGTCGCTGTGGATAAGAGCGTCTGCCAAATGCCTGTAATGTAGCTGTAATGGGAGATGGCAAAGGAAATCAAAGCAAATGTGTTGATGGCAAAGGAAAAAACGTGTAGCTCAGACTGACTAGATCATTAAAATTTTTGTTAATGGTACTGCGTTTCCCCTCTCTTGCCAGGATGAAAACCCCAAGCCTGATGGTGATGTTTCATCACCCTTGGATTCCCCTCATGACCCCACCATCTCTCCTGCTTCTCCCATGGCTTTGGAGACCAAGGACGAGGAGAGCAAGACAGAGACTGGCAAAAGGACAGAATCTGAGGAGGCGGTGGCCATGGATACAGACCCCGCCCCCATGGAGATCGAGGCCCTTGAAGACAAGTCCATCCCTGCCACTGACATGGTTTCCTCCTCCTCTCCCTCTCCTTCCCCGTCCCATGCACCCGAGTCTGACCTGGAAGTGAAAGAGGGATTTCTGGTCCTTAGTGAAGAAGATGAGAACCAAGGCGAGAAGGATGAAGAAAAGGAGAAGCAAGAAGTGAAAGAAATTGAGAGTGGAGAGGAGATGGATGTGGATATGAAGAAGGATGAAGAGAAAGAGCATGTCAGTGATACTGCTCCCCCTTCTCCCACTTCATCCCCTGCCACTCCTCCTACAGGTGACCCAGGTAATGGAAGAGGTTATTTAAACCTGCCTCTTCAGTGTACTGAACTGCCACAGGCATTCTTTAACCATTTTGTTAATTTAGACATTTTGTTTTGCAAATTGTAATTCTCAATTCAGAATTGACCTCTAACTGTGTTGTTTCTTTCTTTGTCCAAGAGTATTCCCTCTCTGAGATGTTTTATGAGCATATTTATGTCTTAGGGCCTGTTGTATAATGCTTTTGAACAATATAATTTCAAATTAATGGAGACTTTGAGAGCTGTGGCCCTCAATGGACAGGCATGGACCACATGTCCAATAGGTTTACAGTTTCTTCCACATCAGGCTTGCTCTTTTCAAAGCATCTCTCCCATCATTCACCAGAAGCAGACACGGGCCACAGCACCCTCTCTGGGAAGAAGCGTACACTGTGTGCAGACTTGGAAGTGGACAGAGAGAACAAGGGAGAAGAAGTAGTGAGAGAGGGGAAGAGGCAGAAGGTGGAAGGGGAGGAGTTGGAGGCGCAGCTGGAGTTGAAGATCAGAGCCGACACCAGCAGTCGACACAAGCTGGAGAAGGTGAGCTGGGCTCTCTCTGAGCGCCCCGGTGCGTCTGCATCCTGCCGACTGTTGCCTTCACCAGAACCAGTGAAAATAAGTGTGCTGGCATTAATGACGATTGATGTTATAGTCTGCTCCTTTTCTAACTCCTTCCCTGCCCTCCACAACCCCCTCCCACAGGTCGTGCAGCAGCTGGTGGAGGAGCAGCTGCGGGTCTTGCAGCTGAGTGTCTTCGACAGGAGTTTGCAGGAGCTGAGAGAGAGAGTGGAGAAGATCGACTGCGCCACAAAGCACCAGCAAACCCTCAACTCACTGCAGGTAGCTGTCACCCACTGTACTCCTAACCGAGGACATGTTTTCCACCCTGTCTCAGTGTTACCAAGGACAAGTTCTCTACCCTGTCTCAGTGTTACCAGGGACAAGTTCTCTACCCTGTCTCAGTGTTACTAAGGACAAGTTCTCTACCCTGTCTCAGTGTTACCAAAAGCCGCGTTTCCACCGCAGGAACTTTACCCCGGAACTAGGAACCTTTTGAGGAACTCAGTGCGTTTCCACCGCAGGAACTAGGGTCTAAATTTAGTTCCTGGGGCTTTATTTTACCCCCCAAAAAGTTCCTGCTCGGGGGGTAGTACTTTCCGAAAGTACAGGAACCTTTTGGGTGGAGCTTGCAGCGCTGAACATTTCTGATTGGTCGAGTACTTGCAGCATTTTTTTGTATTTATTTTCAGCCGCCATGTTTGAAAATATGCAGCCGCAAACCAATTTATTTTCATAATAACTTCAAATCAAACTTGTATGTTATGCGGCGCAGTAGCCTAGTTTTGGTTATAGCCTGCCAACGTCTTGGAATTATAACGTGTGCTCTTCTGTTCTTTTCTTGCTTTAGTATTCGTTTTATAAAATGCTAAGCATTCGTGCTGGGACAGCATATTACGAAGGCTACCAAAACATTCAAACGGATTAATTCGGTTGCTGAATATTTTCTTCCGGATTTTCTTTGTTAGCCCGTTGTAATTGACTCAAAACGTTTGATACAGTTATGTGAGGTATGCGGTAGTTCTGCGTAATTAACATTGGTGATACAGTAAAAGCAAACTGGAAATCACCTTCCGCACTTTTTTTCAGGGTAAAATAACAGGTTAATTCTAGTAATCGTCCCTTTAGCTTTTTCAGACTGCTGTAATTTTACTCCATTTTACTGCCATTCTTCAATTCCACGAAAAGACCAGGAAGACTATGGACTAATTTATGGTGCATGGTTCGCATCTGGAGGGCACACTTCGCTGCTCGGCTAGCAGTAACTTTGAAGGAAAGCAAACGGTGGCTGCACCACTACTAATTTAAATTTTCACGCAAGTCCGAGTTTTCGTTCTATTCTTGTCATTTTGCGATTAGCCTATATGGAATTGACGATGAGAAAGTAATCAAACAGCAAATTGTTTACAACGTGTGCATGTTTTCTGCTGTTGTTGCCAGTTATACATATAAATGTGAATGCATTCTGTTGCTTCGGATGTCAAGACATGAAATCGAATGTTCGCATAAAAACATAATGAATGTGTTTGAGAGGATATATAAAACAGTTACAATAAAATAGTTACAATAGAATAAACCCCTCCGGGCTGTCTTGGTTATTAGAAAATAATGTAGGCTACTTCGGTGGTAGTATGGGGTTACAGAAGAAATCATAGGACAGATGGACGGACGACAACGTCGCTTTTTCATACGTCAGTGGGCTAATTTGCCTAATCTTCGCGGGACTTTAGACCGCGGTGGAAACGCAGACAACCATGGGCTGAAGGAACCTTTTAGTTCCTTGAAAAGTAGTTCCGGGTACTTTTGGTGGAAACGCGGCTAAAGACATGTTCTCTACCCTGTCTCAGTTACCAAGGATACGTTCTCTACCCTGTCTCAGTGTTACCAAGGACAAGTTCTCTACCCTGTCTCAGTGTTACTAAGGACATGTTCTCTACCCTGTCTCAGTGTTACCAAGGACACGTTCTCTACCCTGTCTCAGTGTTACCAAGGACACGTTCTCTACCCTGTCTCAGTGTTGCCAAGGACATGTTTTCCACCGTGTCTCAGTGTTACTGTGCTCTTGCTTTCCGCCCAGTAAGCCACTGACTGTGTACTTTCCTCTGTACTTTCCCGCAGGCTAAGATTGCTCGACTGGCCAAGAAATTTGGGGCTGCTAATCAGACCAAGGAGAATATCAGGAAACCTCTGGAGGTGAGGCTGCAGTCATTGCTCTCCTTAACCCTCCTGTTATGTTGCGGGTCAAATTGACCCTTTTTAAAGTTTGAAAATCTAGGAAAAATACTTAAAATTATTTTTTCAGTATGAAACTTCTTCTACTGGCCTTAATTAGTGTAATCAACATTTTAAATGAAAATGGTTCATTTCATGTATTTGCAAACCCCCCCTGTATGGGGATTGACCCGGGAACATTTTTGCTGTACCTAAAAAATGAACAGAACAGGAGGGTTAAGAGTTTTGCTACTATAAGTGGTACTGCATTTTTTGGACACCTCCAGTTACCGAAGTTTTTTTGAAGTGAACATGAGCAATAAGATGAAGCCGGAGGAGAATGACGAGCTTGAGAAGATCAGGGAAGCCACAGTGTTTGGCTGAGATTTGTGAATATTGCTGAAGGGAAAAAAAAGCAAACTAAAAGGCAGTCAGGAAACACAAGGGAAGCAGAAACGGGTGATCGGTATGTCCTCCACTTTAATGGCTCATTCTCCTCCTTCCTCAGGGAACCTTACTTACACCTACTATGACTACACCCACCTCCACTGCGAGCACCACCTCCACCTTCCGGTGAGTGACTGTGGGTCTGTTTACACCCTCGTTTTTTATTGTTCCTTCCCTCCTTGCTGCAGTGACAGAAATGTATCATAATCTAGTGTCGTTTGACCACAAGGGACTGAGGGCGATATAACTTTTTGGTTGTGATGAATCATGTTGTTGCTCCATGCTCATGAAAAATATGCAGAACATTCAAACAAAATGTGTTTGAAACCCTGTCCCTCTCTATGGGTGATGCCCATGTCTATGGGTGATGTGTGTTTATTTCCATGACAGTAGTGGTTTCAAAGAGTAGTTGCATCTACAGTATCGTATATCTTTGAGTTCAGCTGTTACACATGACAACAAGCTGAGAAATATTTTTTGGTAAACCACTTTTATTTTGGTAAACCAGCTGCCTTTTGCCAGGGTACCAGACCACATTTAATCCCTTATTTCTCACCAATCTTTCCATTCCAATTGTTATATTGTACTTGCTAGGTAATAAATAGGTAATACATTTTGTATAGCAAGTAGCCAGTGGTCGACCTAGCTGTTGGAGTCTTACCTGCAAAGAAAAAAATCCAAATCCCCTATATCCTACTGGTACGAACCGCAAACCCTGTCTGTCTGCATACCTCATACCCCTGTCAATAGTGAGTGTTTTCCAGCATACCTATATAACGTGAAAACTTGCATCTGTTGCTGAAAAACTGAGTCAGTTTCTAATAATTTGAAATTTTGCGAAACCAAATGCAATTTGTAGTCCCCTCTCTCTCTGGCCATACTGTCCCACCCCATAACTGAGGGCTCGTAGGTAAGCTCCTCCCCCAAAGCTACGGAGGAAAGGAAGTTTTGTGTCTTTTGCACAAGGAAGAAAAGGCAGAGAAAAGCCATTTGGAAGTGTCAATGCCAGGGTGTCTGATACCAGTCAGAAACTTCTAAAACATTGGTTGTCTCTCTCTCTCCCCCTTTTCAGGTCTGTCAGAACAACAATGGATTCCAAGCAAAGTAATCAGAGCCCAGCTACTCGCTCTCTTAGTTCCACTGGTGAGTTACCTGCTCAGTTGCCATTTTTCTGTATGACTGTATCTGTGTTCTGATAGGTCCAGGATCACTAGACAGAAGCTCATTCTTCATTTTATTGCATTGTGATAGCGCTACCTTTGGGAACTTAACATGAGGCATATCATGGAAAATTGTTGGTAAATTTCCATTTTGAAAGTGAGGTGCAAGTTCTTGCAAGCGAGCGGAGAGCAGGGGTCTTGAGCTCAAGTCCTGGAAGGGCGGCCGTCTTGGCTAATTTTTTGTGATTTCCTTTAACCCTCTGTGGTAGGAAGCTCCGCCGGCGGAGCTCGACAAGATTAAATTTACTTTTGTTTCTATTTGGATGATCAACTTCACGTATCAACATCAACTTTTATCATACAGACACAACAAAGACATTGACAGAAGCCTTAGAATCGTGACATTCCAATGTGTCCGTTGGCAAACAATATGAATTGTTTTAAGCTATTTAAAATTAGATGAAATAGCCCATTACCGTGTGTTAATGCTTACTCATTAATATGTGATTTTCGCTCAGCAGTAAGTCTGCCCAAATCACATTCACAAGATAATGACAATTACTATCGATGGCAGGGGAGGGGCGGTGCGTTTCAAATGCGAGAATGCCTACTGTAAACAAGGATAAAATGTCATACAGAACCATAGCCCATGTCTTCTCGGGCAATCCTTACATTACATTTCATTTTGGAAAATGGCACGAATTACTGGACACAAAGTTCGTGCTTTGTGGAAGAACGACGATGAAGACGCGAACAACTCATCAAGTCCGGACACTGAAGCCGACACTGATGAAGAGTGGTGTCATTTCGAACTGCGAACTGATCCAGCTCAGGATCAACTTCATGAGTAAGTGTATTTCTTAGGATGATATGTGTACTGTATTGCAACTTATCTGTGTGTTTGCAGGAATATCCAGTAATATGCGCGTTTGTAAATTCCCACACTACGAACGATTCAATATTGCATCTCAAAAAATCGCACTGTATTTTATTTGACCACTGTATGTAAATAGCTTATGTGTGGCGTGTATTGGCGTGGCTGATATTCTGAAACTGGGTGTCTCGCACAATCGATATTAGCATACTGTATGTAAGTTCAGGAAATAAACTAACCACTTAGCTAAACAGACCTACTTCAGATTGAGGCATTGCTATTGTTATTGTTGAGTTGCGTGAGTTTAGCTAATGTTGTTTCGTTGATAGCTTACATTATTTGTAAGTATGTGTACTGTATTGCAACTTATCTGTGTGTTTGCAGGAATATCCAGTAATATGCGCGTTTGTAAATTCCCACACTAACCATTGCATCTCAAAATTATAGGCTACCTCTCTGCGTCTGGCTGTGTTTGTTTGGTTCTTTGTTTGTGTAAGATGTAACTTGTCACATTTCCTAAGTTCGGTTTTCATTAGTTGGTGGTTCGTCCCGTTTTTTTTGTAAAGCGCATTTAATTTTCACCCGTTGAAGGAAACGTGTTCCGTATTAAATAAAGTTTCGATTCTGTGTCACATTTCCTGACAGTTTTGTTTCTGTTGTGTTTTTTGCAGAGGCGCCGATCAGGAAACGCTGCCTGGGTCACCGCGGCCGCGCTCGACGCCCGCCAGGAGGCCGCGCAAGCGGAGCGGGAGCACGTCGTGGAAAACCGAAAAGGCCGCCGACGTCGCCCCGCCGGCGATGCGCTTCCATCCCGCGCGGGAGCCCGGGGTGCAGCTGCGGCCGGCGGAGGCCCACACCCCTCTGGACCTGTTCAAACTGTTCTTCTCCACGGACGCCGTCAAGACGCTGTGCAGGAACACCAACGAGCATGCCGCCAGGGCGATAGCGAGGGGGAGCAAGTACAAGTGGGCCGACATCGGGATGGAGGAGTTCTACAAGTACATCGGGCTGATTTTTTACATGGCCTTGCTGAAGCTGAACGACATCAGAGATTACTGGCGGCAGAGTAACATTTTCTCCGTGGCATTCCCGGCGACCATAATGACGAGGGACAGATACAGAGCCATTTGCTGGAATGTGCACATGAGCAATGTAGACGAGGCCCAAGAAAATGACAGGAAGCGGGGCACGCCAGAGCATGACAAACTCTTCCGGGTCAGGCCTCTCATGGACACAATCCAGCATGCCTGCAAAGCCTTCTACCATCCTCGCAGGAACCTCTCAGTGGATGAAAGAATGGTGGCAACCAGAGCAAACACAGGCATGACGCAGTACATGAAAGAAAAGCCAATAAAGTGGGGTTTCAAGTTGTTTGTGCTTTGTGACTCCAGCAATGGATACACGGTGGACTTTGCTGTGTACACGGGAAAGAGCAGCTTTCAGACGGGACAAGGACTTTCATACAACACTGTCATGTCACTTGTGAAGCGTGCGTTCTTGGGTTCCGGTTATCATGTGTACATGGACAATTTCTATACGAGCCCAAAGCTCTTCAGGGACTTGTATAGACAAAACTTTGGTGCCTGTGGGACATATAGGGACAACAGGAAGGAATATCCACAACCTGCATGTAATGCTCTGACTAAGAGTTCAGGCAGAGGAGCCTTACGGTGGATAAGGGACGGTCCTCTGGTTTTTGTGAAGTGGATGGACGCACGGGAGGTGTCTGTCTGTTCCACCATCCATGCAGCATTCACTGGGGACACAATAGAGCGGAAGGTGAAGGAAGATGGCGTCTGGATTTCAAAGAACATTCCATGCCCCTCGCCTATCATCCAGTACAACGCTCACATGGGGGGTGTTGATCTGTCCGACCAACTGATCCAATATTACACAGCACAGCACAAAACAATGAGATGGTACCGGAAACTGTTTTTTCACTTCTTGGACATTGCTGCCACAAATGCGTACATCCTACACAAAGAACTGTCATCGCTGGGACAACAGGAAGCAATGACCCACAAGGCTTTCATGGAGGAGCTCAGCGCGCAGCTGTGCGGCGTCTCACAGAAGGCACCCGACGTGAAAAGACGGGAAAGTTACGATCACGTGCCTGTGCGCACGGGCACGCAGATTCTGGGCGCCAGAATGGCGGCTTCGGTTGGACGAAAGACGTGCAAACTCTGCAGGATGAACATTGGGAAAAAACAGAACACTCCGTGGAAGTGCAAGGAGTGTGATGTCCCCCTGTGCTTACAGCCAGACAGGAACTGTTTTGAAAAATGGCACATGCAACTTTGAAAGATTACACACAAAATGCATGTGCAGTATTTAAGCTAGAACTGTGAAGCAGAAATAATGCTGTATATTGTGTAGATGCTCTTTTTAATGCTGTTTTTACATTAAGCACGTTTTTATATTCATTGGCTTTTGTGTTTGTTGTTTTGTAAGGCACTTGTGGCAATCATTCTGGAGTCAAATTCATTGTGTCCGTGAAGCAGAAATAATGGTGTATATTGTGTAAATTCTCTTTTTATATTATGCACTTTGCCTACTAAAGTTGATTCTGATCTTGAAATAACCTGGAAGTGTGTGTGAATTGCATCTCCCATTCATATAGTGCACCAAATTCAATGAATGTACCAAAATCGAAAGATGTCTTTGTTTCTGTAATTCTAAATGGCTCACTGTGCATTGCTTTGTGAAAAGTATTTCTCTTAGAGGTGGGGAGGCATGCGGCCAGGTGTGAATAGCGTACTTAGCTGGTAGGTCCTCCTACCCAATACATATTCATTACAGAAAGGCCATTAGCCCTGGTGTTGAAAAATAGTAGTCACAACACTAACTTTTAGCAATTTATTTTATATTTCTCATTGGATTTGCTAGAATATTTTGTCATCTTGATACCCAAGACCTTGATGAACACATTTCAGTGATCCAAAAACTTTGATACTATTGTTTAGTGTGTATTATTACAACATTCCTCTGCATGTTCAAAACTACTGTTTACAGTTTGTGTGTTTTTAGAGCAACTTACAATCCACATATGATTATGACCTACTTACTGCTGTCATATTATTGTAGCTGAGTTTGTGCTGAAAACAAAGATACACTTTGGAATCACTGTATATGAAGTTGATGAAATTTACACAAATTTCAGAGCATGGCACAATCACCAGTGTTCCTCATTTTACCCTCAGACCCCAGAGGCCAATTTAGACCTTGAAAACAAGGCGTGCTGACTCTTTGGCTAATCTCTGACGTGAATTATGCTCTTAAGTGCAGGAGCACGTCGAAAACCAGTGGACACAGTTTCAGATCCCTGGCACAAGGAGAGGATTCTTCTGCCAGTGGGTGATGCTAAATCTGATTGGCTTGTGACATTTATGAATTTAAGGGTTGAATTCTCTGTCTCATCACCTGTCTGCGTTGCACCTGCTCTCCCAGATGGCAGCACATGCACGGGCTGCAGAATCTCAGAGCGCAGCCATTTGCATGGGCTCACATTCATGGCTTTTGACATTGCGGATGAGACTGAATGGCACCCTCGGTGTGTCAGTCAGTGAGTCAGCGCCGAATGGCTCATCTGCATCTGTGGTTCCTTTAGTCTTTTTTTGTGATAAATTTCGCCCCCCCCCCCTTTTTTTTTTTTCCTTTCAGCCTCTCCAGCTCAGCCCAAGCCCCTGTCGACCCCCGCCCCTCCGGCCTCCTCTCCCCTGGTCTCGGCCTCTGTCCCGCTGCTCATCACCACCACCACCACCACCACCACCGCCGCAGCGGGGGCCGCCTCCGACGCCACGTCTTCCGTCTCCGGCCTGGCGCCCGTCGCTTCCCAAAACCAGACGGGGACCCTGCTGCTCAAAACCTCCCTCGGCAACGGCGCCGTCGCTCAGAGCCCCGCCCCCGCGTCGGCCCCGCAGCCCGTTTCCCTGCAGCCCCTGCTCATCCAGCTGCCCCTCGCCGGGTCCGTCGTGACCGGCCACGGCGCCGGCGTCGAGCTCGTCCCCGTCTCGTCCCTGGGCGCCAACGTGAGCACGCTCAGCAAAGCCAAAACCACCACCGCCGCTACCTTCATCCTCCAGAAGGGCTCCCCTTCCTCCTCGGCCCCGTCGCTGCCCTCTGCCCCGGCCCTCCCCCAGATCACGATCGCCCGGGCCGTGTACCCGGGGGGCGGCGGCACAGTGAGCGTGCCCAGTTCGGGGGTGTCGGTCTCCACCGCCCGTACCCCGACGCAGTGCGCCTCTGTGGCGGGGTTTACCTCGTCCTCCTCGCTCCCCGTGTCTTCAGCACCCGCGGCGACGGGAGGCCTGGCCGCCTCGGCCCCGCCTTCGGCCACCGTGATGGCTTCCAAAACAGGTGGGGCCAATTACACCAGCGGTTCCCGGCCCTGGTCCTGGAGATCTACCGTCCCGTAGGTTTTCACTCCAGCCCTAACAAAGCGCATCTCAGTCAACGGTTAGAGATCTCATCGAGCTGATAGTATAATCAGCTGTGCCAAATCAGGGTTGAAATGAAAACCTGCAGGATGGTAGATTACATTATTTTACATCAATATGCAGGCACAATATTGAATTATGTGGTAGAAAATGCTTAATTTATGCAGCTTTGTTTTCATATAAATGATATTTCACAAAGTAAAAATTTGTTATTCTATGTCCATGCAATTTTGTGCCATGTAATGATTGTTTTGAGCCACAAAATTGTATTGTATTTTCTGTGAAGAAAGGTAATATATTTATAGTTATATACTGTAAGTGCATAAAGTATAAGCTACAATTTATAATAAACTATATTTTATTACGCGCAACATCCTTGAAATGTCACATTTGCTTTTCATACTTAATTTTGCATATGATGCTGAACATGAAAAAAAACAATAAAATGTACAATTATATTAACTGGCCTTTTGCCTTATCTCCTGTCAGATAATCAGGCCACAAACTCTGCTGCAAGCAAGCCACCTGTACAGGTAAGTGACACGGGTGGCTTTATTTTATAATTAGATTTCACAACTTAAAAAAAGAAATTTGTTTATTGGTGCTGCATATTCAAGTGTAATTGAATAATGACATGGCTGCTACTCGCAATCCAAAGCCACTGTGATGAAGAACGTGGTGATGTTATGCCTTAGTTCACTGAGCTTCAGGTAGTCAACTTGCCCTTCACAGAAGGCTAAAGGTAGTCAAAGGAACCACCACCAGACTGTCTGCTTTGTTCAGTTTAATGGCTGGTGACCTAAGCACTGCTATGGATGAACTTACCATGTCAAAATGGCTTATCTGATGTGTTAGACACACTGTTTCTCAGACCACCATGTTAGACAAGGTGGGAGTTTACATTGAAGGCTATGATCTAATTTTTACTTATTGTTAATCCAGTCATTTTACAGGCTATAAACTTTGCATTAGGTTATCAAATCAGGATTTCAGACATGTCCCCTATTCTATTTTGAGGAAGTTGCACATAAAAAAAAAAAAAAAAATTATATATATATATATATGTGTGTGTGTGTGTGTGTGTGTGTGTGTGTACATACATTACTATACCTGGATGATTGTGTTACAGAAAACCATGTATGCTTACATGTCTATACATGTGCATCAGATTTCCCAAGAGAGTTGTGTTGTTTTTTTTTTTAGGTATCTCGAGCCAGCAGTTCACGGGCAGTTATAGACCTGACTGAGGATGATGATGACGTACAAGGTGAGGAGGACACGTTGCGAAATGTGTGACACGAGGCTCTTGGTGGGGGTATCCCGCCAAAAACACTGCCACAGTGATGCCTCCCACACGTGGGAATGGAGTCTAACCATGTCGGTGCAAACATTGGCAGTTGCAGGGTGACGCAACATTTCCCCACACGTTTACATTTACCGTTAGGCGTTTAACATATCGTAAGGCAAGTCACCCTCGCCGTCCACTTACGGTTTATCGTTTTTGCATATTTTTGCATTGGCACATTCCACTCGTTGAGCGGGGTGTCTACTGAAGCATTGTGGGATAAGCACCTCGTTCAAAGGCACAACGGCGACGGCCCACGTAGGCATCGAATCGGCAGCTTCTGTGTTATTAGACCGTTTCCCTGACTCTTATTCTGCGCAGCTGCCCGAGGTACGAGAGCCTCGTGTCAGCGGAGCACTTCCCGCAGAATCGCGCCGCGGCGAATTATCCGGTCGATTGAATGCACGTAGTCTGTCGGCACAAACTGTGCCGGAGAAGCAGGCTTCAAACACAGCTGACTCACGCCTCAGCTGGTAAACTACAGAGTGCGAGAACTCCCGGGAAGTGACAAGTGGCGGCAGACATTTCAGGTTGTGATCGATCGACACCGGGGAAGAAATGAAGAAACAAGACCAGGTTAAAACCTAGTGTATGGCTGGACCTAACACACGTGATCCGGCTGACCAATGGTGTAACTTCATAACTCGCCTGACCAATGGTGTGACTTCATCGGTCAGTCACTCAGTCACAGACATTCGCGTTTGTAGGGCTGGCCCCGCTGTTGCGGTCCAGCCAAAAAATGGAGCATAGAAAAGTGATGCTGAAAAAAAAAGATGTGTCTTGTGTCTCGTCTGGTCAATCAAGATAATCAGCTTGCATGTAATGACCCTCCTTCCCTCTCCTTCCTGTAGTGACTGGGGTACAGAGGGCTCCGGTGCAGTCTGGCCTCAATGCAGCTTCATCTGTTTCCCCGGCAACCCAGCGCAGTACCGGGGCTCCTCCCCCTCTCATAAGCTCCAGCACCGCACTCGGCCCCGCGACCGGTACGTTTAACCCTGGGGTACACGGGAGTACCCACGTGCAGGCTTGATGAGGTTCTGGCTAACAATACCACAGGCTTAAGGCACCCTGCACAGTTCCTCAAATTAAATTAACCAAAAATGAGGAATTAGTAAGGGTTAGATTGCTTTACTGTTTGATTCGGACTTTGTTCTTGATAGATTTATAGATTTAATTGAATTTAATTTATTTGTTTTTTTTTTGATAGGGACAGTGCAAATTGATAACCTTTCTGTAAATGTGCTAGAGTTAGCCAGGGAGGCTAAAATGTCTTCTCTAGTCCCCTGGGCCACTTGCCTTTGCACTGTGGGAGGAAACCAGAACCCCTGGAAGAAACCCATACGAACACTGGGAGAACATGCAGACTCCATGCAGGGAGAATCTGGGCTGGCTGGGATCTGAACCTGGAACTACCTTCACACAAAGCGACTGTGCTATGAACTGGCTAACCTTTGTTTGGACATTACCGTGCCATACCAGGTCTGAAATGTTTGTCTGTACATTCTGCTACAGGTTCCACGATGAGATCCTCTCCACTGGGTGGCCTGCACTCGGTGAATGGACCACCACTCACCATTCCCTATCGCTCCCCACAGGTGAGTAGACTAAACTTCAACTGCAAAGAAATGCCAATATTTGATAGAGAAATTAATGGATGAATGGATGAATGGGAGGCTAGATGGAAGAATGGATGAATGGATGGATGGATGAATGGGAGGTTGGATGGATGGATGAATGGATGGATTCATAGATAGGTAGATCAAATAATCCTTTATTGCCTTTGAACGTGTTTTGCATATGCAAGAATCTCAGGAAGGCAATCTGAACCAAAAGTCACAGAACCAAAAAACAAAATAATCATTTATGTAACCTGCCGTAACTGCCAGGGGGCCCCCTATATCCCCTAATTATTGTTAAATATAATATTTATGGTCTGGGGAGATTGGGGGTCCCCCAAATCAAATCATGCTTCGGGCCCCTAGAGGGCTAAGGCTGGCATTAAACACACACAGTGTCCATCCATGCTTAATTTATTGACAGGATGGAAGGTGAAAGGCAACATGTCCACGTTATTAAATAGTACCATTCGTTGTACGATATAAAAATTTTTTATAGCCTACGCGGAATTTTCAGTTTCAAACGTTCTGACGTCACGAGAAGGGCCTCGCTGGAGGATGCACTAAGAGAGCTCATGTGGGCCGCGCGCGCACTCAGAATGCGCTGACGTGTTCCGTCGATCACGTCATAGAGAGGGCAACAGCAAGGACAACCTCAGTTACTCGGTAGAAAGAGCGACGAAAAGGACGACAAGAGGAACGAGGGAGTGCTTCGAAGAACGGTAAATAACATAATCGTTTTATTTTATTTAAAGCCGGCTAGCGATATCTGGCCGCTAGTAATAGCGTAGTATAGTCTGAATTTCATATTACAACATTTATTATGTTGTGCAAATGTTACCTGGTCTGTTTACTCTGTTTAATATTTGTGCTAGCATTCAGCATTTTGAAAGCTCAAACATTTAGCTGATGCAGTGTAGCGTAGCACGCGAGTGTTCTTAAGCTGTTATGGACTTTCTAAATGAATTGTTGCTATAATTAGACATTATACTGTAATACTTTATACTGCAATACATATTCAGTGTTATTATTTTTTAATGTTATGTGTTTATATGTGTGTGTATTACAGATGCACCAGTCAGTGTGGTTGGCAAATGTGCCCCCAAAGTTGGCAAGATGTCAATCTTGTTGTACCCTTCATCACTGCCCACTGTGTCCCGTGCGCAAATTTAAGCCAACCGAGTTATCACGGGCGGAGAAGCACATGGTGCTGCACTTAAAAAGAGCGTTGGCTGTTAAAGGTACGAGTGTCTGTCCCATTGCTATCTACATAATTCTGTTTGTGATTATTTCAATTCCACTAACTTCTGTTTTTTTGTGTGTGTGTGTGTGTGTGTGTGTGTGCGCCCTTTTTGCAGATTACAGGTTATCCAGGTGCAACATAAACTGCAGAGGAGCTGGCCATTACCACTGCCCTCTGTGTGAAATGACGGGAATTAATGGTTACCCATTTGTTGTTATGCCTGTGGAGTACAACCGTGCCAGATCCGCCTGCCAAACCGGCAGATGCACTTCCACCGTAGACCCCTCAGGATGAGAGGGGACCTGGAACCAGTGTTTGTTGCCAGGAAATGAAATGAAATTTTTGGGACACTCAGGTCAGATTTGCTTTTCATTGCTCGGGAGAGAGTGTTTTTCTGTGGCAGTTATCAAGTGCAGCCTGGAAAGGGTATGCGTGTTGCGTAATGTTCAATTTATTACAGAATTTACTTGACGATGATCGCACAAGGAAGGACACCTTTGATGCGATTGCTGTGGTGGAGCAACAAAAAGAGGTATGTGTTTTCTTTAGCAAATCAATTGAGAGGAATTGAGGAGTATAACTTCCATTAAAAATTGTAAAGGTTTTCAGAATGCAAGACTCATATTTGATGGTTTATTGTCCCTCATATATTCTTCTAATATTGTGCTTATTGCTGATAAGAAGGCATCTCTATTCTGTTCCTTTATACAGGCATCACCCACGAGAGAAGTTCATCGGCGATGTGGTGGTGGCACATGAAAGGGTCCAGTGATTGCCCCACCCGTCCTCTCATTGGTAGAAGACCAAGCACAAAAGGCTCTGCCATGCTATAGTTTGGCCTGAGATGTAGAAAGGGGATTTGAGTAGAAATCCTGTATAAGATTTTGTTATTTGGTTTAAGAAATTATTTTGTTGATTAAATTTAAATAAAAACCTCTGATGTTTAAATCTATGTTCATAAGCTCAATGACTCAAACTTAACACTTCACATTTTGGAATATTTAAACACCTTTTCCTGTCGGTAGAAAAATTTACAGTGATCATTCACGTTCACAGCATCAAGTTATAGCACCTTAGAACTTTTAATCTACTGAGAAAAATAAATTAACAGGATATGTGTTACAATGAAAACACTCAAACATACTGTAATGTTCTGTGACAATCTTTTGATAAACTGTGGGTCGATAAACATACTGTACTACTACATGGTACTTCTGTATTGTGCATATTGACTGTGTTGAATTATGATATGTGGTTTCATTAGTATATCAAAAAATAATATCAACCAATTACTCAGCAAATGCTGGCGCCATATATTGAAGACTTTTGAGGCTTTTTAATTTATGGCTAGACCAGGACAGCTTAAAATCGACAAAACAAAAAAATACTATTTAAAAAGAAAAAAAAGAAAGAAAACCACTTCCCTTTATCAGGCATCAACGCTTTTGAACGTTTCTTTCCTTGTTCTTTATTTATGAAATTTAATTTAAAAAATAATAAAATTTTGTTGTGCTTTCCTATTTTTTTGTCATCCTTGTCGCCCTCTCTAAGTAACGGACGTAAGTCAGTGTGTTTTGAGAATGCTTGTGGCCCGACAGTGTGTGTGTTCTCTCAGTGAATCCTGCAGCCAGACCCTATTGGGATATTACTAAGCAATGGCAGCTCAAGTGGGAATTTTCATTTTAATCATCTATGTAGCACCTTCATTTAAAGTTCATGTATTATTTTTCAACCAGTATTGCCAGCAGTGTTGATCAAGATAACATTTAGGTGTAATGTAACAAACTCATTTTCTGCCTGGCATAAACGTCTTCTCATATCACTGCCCTTACCCGTCATCCGTACTGTTACCTACTGCCCAATTATGTGTCCCCTTGCTTATTTTTTCTGTTTTTTTAATTATTTTTTTTTTTACACTTGTTTTCTCTCTCTTCCTTTGCTGTTCCAGAACTCTCCGTCGAAGGTCCGCCCGGCCAATCCCAACCCTTCCCCCCAGCAGCTGCCCCCCTTGCCCTCCCCGCCGCCGGCGCCCGTCCGCCTGCCCCCCGAGGCGGCGCACACCTCCCTCCCCCAGCAGCCCCAGCTCAAGCTGACCCGCGTGCAGAACCAGAACGGCATCGTGCTGTCCTGGTGCGTGGAGGAGCCGGACCGCGGCTGCGCCGCCGTGGACAGCTACCACCTGTACGCCTACCACCGCGACCAGGCGGCCGCCGCGCCGCAGCCGCACTGGAAGAAGATCGGCGAGGTGAAGGCGCTCCCGTTGCCCATGGCCTGCACCCTCACCCAGTTCGTCTCGGGCTCCACGTACTACTTCGCCGTCTGCGCCCGCGACATCTACAGCCGCTTCGGGCCGTTCTGCGAGCCCCAGTGCACCGACGTCGTCGGCTCGTCCTCCGGCTGAGGCGCCCGCCGAAGCGCGGACCCGGGAGTCCCGGGAGACCCGGGAGCTGGCCCGGCTGGAAGCTAAAAAAAAAAAGGCGTCAAGTGCGGTGCCTGCGCCAGCTACTGTGCGTCGGCTCAAACTCAGGAAATACATTCTGTTGGTCCGCCAAGCACTTATAAAGCGGTATTTTTTAAGGGGTGGCACTGATCCAAGCATTTGGAATGACCATGTCTCCCTGAGGCTAATTTGGGGGGGGGGGGGGGGTGATGTGAATATTGCCCTGAAAAGTTCAGTCTGATTTCAAGTGTTGAAACTACATGTTCAGTGGCAGGTACGGATACAAAATCCCCGGATGCTGTTTTTACAAAAAGAAGAATAAGATTAAGGAAATCAAAGGATTGATGACTTGATGAATGAGACAAACTGGTGCTAAGACTGACAGCTTTACACATTTAGGACTGAATGTACAGTGCAAAAATAGACAAATACAGTGATGCTACGCAAAATATACAAACACACTCTCTCCCTCTGTTATTCTTGATTCAAGACTACTCTTTGTGGAAGAGATACATAGGACTGATTGCTGTTTTGCAACAGAATAATACGATTTAAAATATGGGTAACTGGCAGGTCGGTTATTTATGTAGCTTCTTCAGTTTCCTTGAACTTTGTGTGTTTATATAAGATAAATAAATGAAACCAAAAATTTGTAAAGAAAAAAAATGCAAGTTTGCAAAAAGGAACATTTGTTACGGTAAGAAATTGAAAAGATAAAACTGAACGGACTAATTTTGTATGTTTTGTCTGGTACCCAGACTTTATTGGATAGAGAAATTTAAATAAAGTTACGTTTTTCTTTTCTATCATTGTTTTTTTTCCTTTGGTTTTAAACGGCTTCAGTTTTTTAGTTTTCATATTTATTCATTGCTTCACACTGGGAGTAAGACGTAGGAAATGTATACATTTCATAATCACCAATCCCATCTCAAGACTCATGTCATCTGAATGTAGAATACAGTGTCAGAAAAAAAGCTTCTTCTGCAGTAGCTCCTTGTATGTCGCCCATGGCTGCTATTCTGCAAGTCTATCTACTGGCTCAGGATGACCAACCTGGTAACTTACCTGGTCAGACTAGTATGAAAAACAGTGATACTGCTATCTTGGTTGGTGTGAATGAATGCTGGCATAGACTGGCATAATCTTACAATTCGGACTACCCCTTCAAACAGACATGTCATTCACGTGGCCCTGATATCCACATTATAAGATCTATACCGCATGTTATTTTATTGATCCACTGGATGGTGGAGCGAGAGGTATACGTGTTGGATTGTCTAAAAAAAAAAAAACCCCAAAGTCCCCTCCAAAAAGAGTCCTGTGAAGGCAACTGCTTGTACTGGTCATTCGCTGCGTCTGAATATTTCCTTCAACCTTGGACATGTTTATTTGCAAGGAATTAGTATTATCAAACAAAGTATGTGCCAAAAACTGCAGGTTTTAATAATCTTAATGACAGTTTCTCTCTGTGAAAATTATAGCCATGTCTGACTGACAGGTGAATAATTATGAATTTCATGGTGCTCTCCATGGCAACACCAACTGAAATTTCACGTTCATTTCTTTGTAGGAAGTACCACTATCGTTTACATGTGGGCATTTATCATTCAGGCTAATTAATATATTTGTGTATGCCTTTGTTTTGTTTTTCTGTTGATTATTTATTTTTATTTTGGTAGTATTGCCAAGTGTGGTAGTGTAAAAAAATTAGCTTTGTGCTTGGCAGAGATATATGGTATTTGTGACACATTGTTTTCTGCAATAATGCATACAGAATACAGACTCACCGACCCTTATTCACACATCAGTAATAAACAGCTCCAAAGTTGTATGAAAGCTGGTGGTTACGTTGTAGGTGTTCCTTTTTAACATTGATAGAATGCCAGCCAACATAGTAAAGACAATCTGCCAATATGCTGTTTTCCTGTGAATGGAGTCAGTCAGGTAAAAAAAAAAAAAACAGACTGAAGTAAACAAGCACTTGAAATAGCCCACTGAGCAATGACACGTCCAAAAGATGTCTTTTGAACGTCTTTGTCGCACGTTCAAAAGACGTGCCCTGAAGAGCCGGAATGAAAGTTTTTATGACGTCTTTTTATGACGTCTTCTGAACGTCCAATGTTTACAAGGTTGAAATAAAAAAAATAAAAAAAAATCCCCCCCTATTTTCTCGCTATACCAATTCCCCGTGTGTATTTTCTCGTTAATCCCAGTCGATGCGCTATTCTCTGTCGGTCTGGGGAGAGTACCGCTGCTGGGGATTGAACTCTGCGGCAGTAGGTGAGCGCTTATACTTCTACACCACGCCTGTTAAAGCGTAACTTACGTTTCTGTAGACGTGCTAGTACTGTTTGTCTCGGTAAGACAAAGTAATGTGCCTTTTGGGCATTACTTACTATATTTAGCTAGTTTAGATAGGATTTATTGTGCGGAAGGCATTTACCTTCTACCAAAGGATTTACATGCTTTGCAGTGTAAGATATTTAAATGCTGTTATTTAGGTTTTTGATTGATAAAAAAAGACACACACTCACTCTCTCTCTGGCCTCCCTGTAAATCCTGCCAGTACTACAGTTTAAGAGTGACAGTGTTAAGATAACTTACTGTGATACCATTAGCAATATAGCTCAGTTCTATGATCCCAAAAATAGCTTGCGTTAGATAAACAATGGTTATAAACTAAATAGTACAGAGTTTTTTTTTCAGTCAAATGCAATGAAAATAATTCTGTTAGTCAAGTTAAATAGTTAGCTATATCTGCCATTGATAGGCACATGTGGTGCTACATTGGGTAAAAAAGCTTACAGTAGGCTAGATGTTAAAATTTCCCTCCTGAAATCACAATGCAAATCTCCAATATCCTCTATTAACAACGATTTGTGCAGGAAGTATTCACAGTGCAGATTCAGTAGCCTAAAATATTCAATAAAGATTGTGTTAAAAAATAAGGTCTTAAGCAAAAAAGTCAAAAACTTTTTATCAGTTTTATCAGCAAACATTGCTGCTTTTGTTCACACAACAACAGTCGTGGAAAATTCCGTAATTCCGTCAAAGTACCAACCTGAAAAATTGGAAGAAAGTCTCACGTGGAAAATCAACTCTGGCTCTGTCCACACAGGATGCCGACAATGAAATCTGCGGACCCCTGCTCCCATAAGAAGTCAAATAGTCTCCTTAAAGCACACTGCACCATGGCATCATGTGGTCCTGCATTCTATGAAAGCAGCAGGCTGACGTTTAGCGCGGTTGTGGAAGAAATCTGGCCATACTGCACATGCTCAGACTCTTGCAGATAAACTCAATGTTTACACACCTGCTCTGGCTCAGGCAAAAAAAATAAGAAAAAAACTACTATTATGGGAATATTATAGAGAATAGCTATAGCTAGAGTCCTCTTCTTTGAGTTAACAGAATTTTTCAACCACCAGCTCCTCTTTCCCACTTTTCAAATGAGCAATGTGATTCATTTCTCAACTTTTTTCAATCAAAAAATCTAAAATACTTTCCAAGTTACTTCTTCAATTGACCCCTAATCGTCTGCCCTCCCTCCCACCACTGCTAATTCTTTTAGCTTCTCCCATATTACTACCTTGGCCATTACTGACTTGATTAACAAAATTTGATTTATTACTTGTCCATTAGACCCTATTTCCACAGCCCCGGTCAAATCTTGTCTCCCTGCCATTAGTCTTGTTCTTATTAGCATAGGTAATGCTTCCCCTGCTACTGGCACTGTCCCTGCTAGCCTGAAAACAACCTCTGTTACACTGACTTTAATGAAAACTGGTCATGACCCTGAAAATCTTAGTAATGTTTGACCCATCTCAAATTGAATATTTTTGGCAAAGGCATTTGAATGTGTTGTATCACCCCAGGTCCAAAATTTTCTGCTGTCTAGTATCTTGCCAGAACCCTACCAGTCTCAGTTCAGAGTTTGCTGTAACTGTGAACTGCTCTTGTCAGAGTCAGTAATGACATACTCATGCCAAGGATTCAGGTTTGCTACCATTCTCCTACTGCTGGACCATACATTTATGTTTGGCACAGTAAATTACACCATCTTACTGCATATAATGGAAAACAGCATTGGCATCTCCAGCACTGCTCTCCTGTGGTTTAAGTCATACCTTACCCACAGACTTGAGGTTCTTAGTTCAGGTCTCTGTAAGTCCAGCCCTGCTTCTGTCCCTCTGGGTGTTCCACAGGGCTCTGTTCTTGGTCCACAGTTAATATACATCGTTCCCCTCGGTCATGTTATCCATAGTTTGTTTTACTCAATTATTATTTCTGTGCAGACTACACCCAAATCTACATCAGTACCAAAAGCAGTAGCTTTGCTGACGTCTCTCTATTCACTGCCTGTCTGGAAGCTATCAAAACAATTTCTAAATCTGAACTGAGAGAAAAATTAGCTCATTGCAATCGGGACTAAAGCCATTCTTAAGATAGCAACCACATTCTCAATAATCTTAGGTGATGACACTTTGCATACCTCTCCCATAGTGAGAAATCTCGGTGTTATCTTTGATTCATCTCTCGCTTACCAGGCCCACATTAATCATATCAAGAAAGTGTCATTTTTTCCATCATTTTTTCCATGTGATGAAGGCTAGGTCATGCCTTCATCACATCACGCCTGGACTACTGAATCTCACTCCTCACTGGTGTTCCTTCCAGCCTCCTCTCACAATTACAGTTAATCCAAAATGCTGCTGCCAGAGCCCTCACCTGTGGAACCAGTAAAGAGCACATAACCCCGGTTCTGTACACCCTTCACTGGCTCCCCATTAAAGCCAGGATTGATTTCAAGGTCCTCCTTTTAGACCTACAAAGCCCTCCGCGGTCTTGCTCCGCAGGCTATATCCGGCAACTCCTCCATCGATATACCCCGGCCCACCCTCTACGCTTTTCTGATTCTGACAAACTCACCTTGGCTTCTACCAATCTCTGCTCAGTGGGTGTCCGGGCCTTTTGCTCTGTGGCCCCCAGGCACTGGAATACCCTTCCTACAGAGATCAGGTCTGCTGACTCTCTACGTACCTTTAAGGTGAAACAATAATAAAAAAAAACCATCTGGCCCAGAATTCAAACTAATTTTATTTTCTAACCTGTTTCACTACTCTTTTCTGTGTTTTCTATTTCATTGTCACTGAATTAATGTGTCACACTTCTTCATACATTTTTGTTTTTACCTATGTTTCTCTTTAGTTATTTTACTATTTTTGAGAGTCCTGTACAGTGCTTTGAGCAGGGGGCAAGTGCTTCATAAATAAAATGTGCTGTATTATCATTATTATAATTCTGGCCACCCCGTTGGTCAAATTACTTTCCCACTGCAGTCAAAAAAGCATTAACTTTGCTCGTCTTCTGAAGTAGACTGAAGACTCACCTCTTCAAATTGCACAATGGCTTTCCTGACCGCTCTCCTTTCCTGTCAGTTCCCTTTGGATTATGTCAGGGGTAGGGGTACGATTAAGGTTATCCGTCTAATCGCACCTTCTTATCACAATTCATGTAGTTGCTTGTTAGGTTAATATTACCCTTAGCGATTTTAAATGGGGCCTTTGTGGTGACACCACATTCTTGTATTCTTGAGAGCAACACTTATGTTCTCTAGCTCTGTTCACCATTCTGGACAAGAGCATCTGCCAAATGATTGTAATATATATTTTACTCCTCATTCTCCAAAAATATTGCTTTTAGATAGCATATAATACATTGTTTAATAAGTCAAATAAAATTTTGACGTTTATGTTGCCAGAGACAACCATTGCTATTATTCTTTCATTTAAATATGTATATAAGATGTTGACATAAGTAAAGGTGTAATGTTTGCTTTAATTAGATGAGATCCGGATATATTTTGAAACATCTTGGGACCTCAAACATGAACACTGTAAAATGCATATAACAGGATTTCTTCGTTCAACCATTTCAAATCTTGCTTCCTTCACCTACCCTATATGTCACAAAACAACAAATTTTATGAATTCCCGAAGGTTTATATAATGACTGCACAACTGATACGATGAAAATAAAAGGTGCGTCAACCGTGTATAAATACCCCGCTCATGGGGCATTTCCTGTTTTTCGACGGAGGCGGTGTGAAGAAGGGTGCGCTATTCCAGACGTGACAGCGTGAGAGAGAGAGAGAGTGAGAGAGAGAGGCTGCGTGAGCACAAGAGCGAGAAACACAGGAGCGTGCAACACAAACACGGCGGGGACGTCACCCGGGTTCGATTAGGCGACCTCTCGCGCCTGTGCCTGCACCCGCATTGGCTGACCTTCCCGGGAGCCGCACCCTAGCTGTGCCCAGCTAAAGCACCCCCTACCGGGGGGGACCTGGCCAGACCTTGTCGCCGGCAGCGTCGACTGCTGGGCCGGGTGTGCGGAACATGGGGAGGGCGGAGTGGGAGTGAAAAAGTGCACCGGGGATACGGGGGGGGGGGGGGAGGGTATTGACAGAGAGAGCATGAAAGCAAAACCCTTTTCTCAATGGTCTCAAATGCCTCTCCGTTCCAAAAGCAGCGGGTCGACTCCCCTCCGAGTGCCTTTCTGTCGCTCTCCGATGTGAACATTATGAAGCCCACTGGGCCAGAAGCAAACTGAGCTCAAAACAATGGCCCATAAAGAATATCTCTGCGTGAGGTACGGATATTTATTGCTCAGCTCTGTATTCTTGCTACATGCTTATTTATTTATTTATTTTCAATGGCAGTCGCTGCATTTAGGAATTTCTTTGCCGCGATCAGGTTATTTTTGCACTTTGACTTCACGAATGACCGGCTTCAAACAGATACCAACGAGTGCTGCCTTTCCATCACTTTGCTGGAATATGTATGGTTTGCTACTGCCATGTGACAGTAACAGCCAATGAGCTGATGAGCCAGGAGACCAGCCTGGCTGTGATAATGGACAAAGCAGAAAGAGAGCGTCCACAATGTGTGCAAACATACTCATAAACACAATGTCTGCACTGCACAAAGGTTGCAAACCAACACAGCCAACAGACAATGTTGTCAGCGCACAGGAGCTGGCCAGGCGAAGAATGTGTCTTCGGTGAGCACCATGCACGCGTTCCGTCTTTACCTCTTTTTTTCTGTTTACTCAATGACGCACAGTACGTGGTGAATGCTGCTGGCCAAATCGGTGAGGCGTAACTTATGCAAAAAGACCAATCGGAGGTGTCCCGTTGCCGTTTTCTTTCCTCGTCCCAGATCGGGGTGCTGTTCTGTGCCTTGGTTCCACACGAGGGTCACGCAGGAGAGCAAAATGGCAGGAGGCAGTTTGCTGGGAGGGTTAGCTCAGAGTCGCAGCAAAGCTGGTTTGACATGAGAACGGGGAACACGGGCACACACGATAGGCCGCATTTTCACAGCGGGGCCGGACCAGGGCGTGGCAGGGCCAGCGGACTCATGCCAAAGACCGGGGCCCCAAAATTTAGTCAGCCAGCGGAGCCTCTAGGCCTCATCCGGCTCTGTGAACTCAGAAGGAGGGAAAGAGGTGAGGGGGACGGGTGAGTGATGCATTGTGGGTTGCGCAGCCAGGGACTTGAAAAAACAAAAAAGCCCACATACATCAGCAGCACGGTTACATATTGGCAGCAGCATTTGACCATGAATATTTACATGAACTTGACGACAGATGGTTTTCATGAGTATGGCTTTGGCTAAGACCCCGGCTCCTCCCATGGTGGGCCTGGGCCATGTGTTCTACAGCGGCGATGAAATACATCCCTCCTCTCTGACTCGAACAGGCTGTGGCTAGACAGAGGAGTTACAGTATCTGGGCGTGAGTTCTATTCAGCTCAGCTGTTAACACAGGGCATTGGTTCAATTTGCCTGCTCAAAGAACCAACCGGTTTGACTCAGCATTCCTGCTGGGCAGCACCAAAGAACTGCACATCTGAAGCCAAGTACTTTGCCACCAATTTACATTTCAGGCTATCAGTTCAAAATCAGTTCAGTATCGGTTCACGTTTGTCGTGTGGTTTCACGACAATTCTAAGTCATCGTGTATCGGCCTCTCACCATGCTTCCCTCTGATTTGTGGATGTCCACCCACAAGTTTGGGTTCCTTCTAAATAGTTTTACATTGCATTAAATTACAATCATTTGGCTGACCCTCTAATCCAGAACAATGAACAGTTGTGGAGGAGTTCAGAGTTACACTCAGAAATACAAAAATGAGGTATCACCAAGAAGACACGGAGGATCATTCAGAATCACAAAGTGTACAATTAACCAAACAAACATTGCAACAAACATTACAATTTGTGTTGTAGCAAGGTGTGATTAGACAAATAATCGTACACAGCTGAACCTATAGCATTACCCTAAAGGAAAAAAAAAAGAAAAAAAAAAAAAGAAAAGACAAGTATATCAAAAGGGCAAGCCATGGTGCAATCTGAGGAGGGGAGTCTTCAGTCTGCGTCGAAATACGGGCGGGGTTTCTGCAATTCAGACCGCAGTGGGAAGCTCGTTCTACCACCGGAGGGCCTGAACAGACAGGAGACGTGACCTGGAAGTGCAAGCACGCGGGAGGAAGTGCCAGATGCCCAGAGGTGGCGGAACAGACGGGTCTGATTGGTGTGTAGGGTCTGATGATCTTTTGAAGATGCAAACTGAGGCGTCCTTTTAACTGTCTGATAGGTTAGCGCCGAGGCTGTGAATGTGATGTTCAACTGTCTGATAGGTTAGCGCCGAGGCTGTGAATGTGATGTGCGCCGGTACAGGTAGCCAGTGGAGGGAGATGAAAAGGGGAATGACGCGGCTTATAGTTTAAAAAATTATACCTAGAAGCAACATACAGGCAAGAGGCTATTCTAGTATGATTATGAAACTGTGCAAGCTCAGCACTGCTGAAAATTCTATGGGACAGTTACCGTGCATGCCTTTGTGGAAGCACATTTTATTTAGCAGAGCTGGAATACATAGAAATATTGAAAAAATATATATAACACATTGCAATATATGGACAGATATACAAATTATTGACAGTTTCACACACACACACACACACATATATATATATATATATATATATATATATATACTTTTTTTAATACAGTGCTGTGAATTATATTGAATGTATTTGTGGTGTGGGGATGGCTGGTTTAAGCAGCCACACCTGCCCTGGGTCAAGCTAATTAGACCTGGCCAATTGGATAATTGGTTAAGAGTTAGATAATTGGCCAGGCTAATTGGACCCAGGAACAGGAGTGGCTGCACCTGTGCGTAGTGAGGTAATCACTGTGCACAGGTCAAATCTGCCATCCCCACACCACAGTATTTAAATACATGTAGAAAGTCAGCATAAGTACTTTATGTGTACTCAGTTTCGGTAAGGGCACTTGCATGTCTCTTGTGCCTTGTTCTCTGCAGCTGGCCGTCCCTCATGTGCATTCTGGGTTGAGATCTCACCGAAAAGCGGGGGCATTGCACTTCAGCGCCGCAGTCGGGATCCAGCAGGGGTTTCACAGCGAGGGGTGCTGTCCGCCCTCTTGTTTGCTTTGCGCATGAACAGCCAGGACGCTGGCCCGCTAGGGAGCGTGCGTCCAGTTGAGCATACCGATGACCTCCCTCACTTTCCCCCGATCGCTCTCCAGCTGTGAGCGAGTGGGTGGCAAAACCCAAAGCCTGTCTGCCACAACTATACAAATGGCACTTTTTTTATTTTTATTTATTTTTACGGGGAATTGAATTAGCCTTTTCTATCTCAGACAGCGATTAATAGCCATCTCGTGGGCATGTGGAGATCCTTCGACCTAGCCTGGCGAGAGCAAGTCAGTCGTATCATGTGCGGAGCTCAAACCCAGAATCCGTGACCCGCGCATAGACCAGCGCTGACTCTCCCACTGTTCTGTCTACTTGTCCGTCATGCAGTGTACTGGAATCAGGGAGTGTGGTAAAACCTTTCAAAACTGTGTGACATGGAAAGAATCCCTGTAGCCTCATTGTGACGGCAACTACAGTTTCCTGTTTACATGCATCAGACAATCAATAAGCTTTTTTTAAATTCTTTAAAAAATTTTAATTCTCAGAATATTGAGGAAATTAATTAAAATTTAAAATTTAAAAAGAATAGAAGAGTGTCAATTTTCAATTCCTTATGTAATACATTCAAGGTTTGAAGTGAATAAAATTTAAAAGCTATTTTACCCAGGTCAGAAACAGATTTGAGGAACCTGAAGAACTAGACAATCATGGGAACATGTGTGATCAGGCATAACTTTCAAGAGTAAAAGTGAAGTGAGGTAAAAAGGTAATTTGTGAAGCTTGGCTTTATAAATAGATACACTAATGGTGATCTCTTCTTGCAGTGAGAGAGGGCCACCCGACTTTTTTAAATAGCACACAGTGATTAGTGCCATAATTGTCCTCAGTAATAAATCTAAGCACGGAATGATAAACAGCATCTAGGGGTTGCAGAGCGGCACAAGCTGCATGTCTATAAATTACATAGCCATAATCAAGGACAGAAAGAAAAGTGGTTTCAATTAATTAATTTCTGGTAAACATAGGGACGCAAGTTCTGTTCCTATTTAAGAAGGCAATTTTCACTCACGACTCTTTTTTTTTGCCAACTTAAAATTGAATTTATCCTCAATCCAGATGCCTAAGTAATTATAATGGGGGACTCAATAGGAACGCCATCTAGAGTGCATATCTTGGGATTTTATTTTGGTACGGAAAAACAGCATGCATTTAGTTTTATCACTATTTACAACAAGCTTAAGATTTATGAGAGCTGTTTGAAAAGCAACAAAAGCAAGCTGCAGAGGTTTTACAGGCTAGTGGACAGAGAGGAAAAAACAATAGAGAACTGTATTATCCACATAAAAATGAAAATGACAGCCATTTAAAAATTGAACAACGTCATTGATGTGAATGATGAACAGCACCGGACCCAGTATGGACACTTGAGGAACACCTTTGACAACTGGAAAACTCAGACTGTACATCCCCCACTTTCACGCACTGTCCGAGATCTGTCTGAGAGGTAATTATGGAACCGGTTTAGTGGAGCAGCGTTTAATCTGATTAGTGACAGTCTGTGTAATTACGTGGAATGGTCGTCTGTACTGAAGACCTTAGAACGGTCAACAAAAAGTACAACACAATGAAGCATCCTGTCTAAACCAGACACACTTTATGACAAAGAATGTGGCAGTGATGGTGCTTTGCTTTGCCCTGAACCCAGACTGATGGGGGGTAACCAAAGAGTGGCTCCAAAGAAATGATCTTAGTGTGGCATTAACCTGTGCCACATTTTATCCTGGCATGGCAATCACTGATGATGTGTATTTGTTCCTTAATTGTCTAAAAGTAAGCCAGATACCAGAGCCTCCTAAGTGTCTATCTAGGGCCCATGCTTTATTTCTCAAGTGAAATTAATTTGATGGCTCTGAGGTGAACCAAGGGCTGGCTCTATCCTCTAAGTTTTTATTTTTATTTTTACTGGAGCATGTTTATTCACAAATAAGTTAAAGGTATTTGCAAAGAAACTCAAGGCCAGATCAGCATCTGGAATGTCTACAGAATGATAGATCATGTCATGAAAAAAATACTCATTGGGGATTCTAATATTTCTCCTGATAACTACATGAGGCAAAGCAGAAGGTGTTAGGCCTAGATGTTCAGGGCCAAGTCAATATTGTGGCAAGAAGGTTATTCCCAATGAGAAATTGCACTGAAGAATATTTCTTATATGTGCAGTGTTCTGTACACACTCAGCAGGATCCTGCTAATGGGCAGCAATGTTAACAGAAGAAGACCAGGAAAATCAAATGACAGCGAACAAATACCTTGTGGTGTCCAGCGAAAGGAGCCATTGTAAAATTGCACCACAGCTACAAGTAGAACTCAATGCAGCTTAAGAGAAACCAGTTCTACTGTCTACAATGAAATGACAACTGTAATCTGCTGGTCTAAACCCCCCCCCCACTTTGCAAAATAATTGGATTGACTTCTAGTACTTTGTTCTGATGTAATTAAAGCCAGGGGGCTATTTCAAGGAAAGTCATGTGTAAGATTATTTTTAAGTAAAACGTTTTGTGTTATTTTAGGTAGAAACAGTTTGTTATTCAATAAATGTGCATATATTAACTGAAAAAAAATCTAATACTAATAGTAATACTAAGACTGATACAAGCCTCATACATTTGGCCTATACTGTACACACACACACACACACACACACACACTTCTCCTTGGCATTTAATAGTAATGTTACTCCTGTGTAGGAAGACTGTCTTGTCAAAATGAACTGGCCCGGAAGTTGCCGGAAATCATATAAAGTGCACATCACGAGCAGGAGAAAATGCAGCTAACATGAAATCATGTTTCTATTCATATTTTCACGACTGAATTTCATGCGGTGTTCTCAGCCTCTCTTTGCTCCCTCCCACGGCTTGCGTCGCGTTAATCTCCGCTTGACTCTGGCCTTCGGTCTCCATCGGAATTCTGTGCAGGATTTACAGCGAGCCACGCGTGGGCAGCACGGAACCACGGCGGTCCGCAAAAACCCAAACGGCTACGTTGCAGTTCTGTTGCAGTTGACAGCTTTCAACACCAGGTGTCGCTGCACAATAATAAAAAATAAAAATAAAAAAAAAGTTCTGTGTCAAAACAACACAGTGCATGAAGGAAATTCCACCGTTACGCAATAGCAACAAGTAAAATCAACAGATTTATCGATATGAAGCTGTTTGAATGGGTTCACTGCTTGGGGCTGGCTGGTGTCGACCTTGTGTACTGGATTAACCCGACCCAAGCCACCTGAATATTCTCAAGAAATTGTCTCACCAGAGAAGAGATTGGAACAACAGGCCTGGCAGCAGCAAGCAGCAGCAGCAGCTGCAGAGAGAGAGAGAGAGAGAGAGAGAGAGAGATGTGGGGGAGAGGGAGAAGGGCAAGAGACTGAGAGGTAGGGTCTGAGAGAAAGAAGGGGGAGTAGGAGGAGGGAGAGGTAGAGGGAGGCCAGGAAAGGGGAAAAGAAAATGTAGCTCTTTACATCCGTGTGGAGAGGGAAAGGGGGAATGAGGCCCATGAAAGGGAGGAGGTGAAGGTGGAGTGATTCAGAGGAGAGGAGAAACTGCCACTGACATCTAGAAGTGAGTGAAAAAAGAGAAAGAGAAGACCCTAAAGAAATTAAAGGCATCAGGACAAATATGAGTCAAAAGCTAAAAGCAGGAGATAAAAATAGAGAGAGGGGGCACAAACAGAAGGGTCATTGTGTGTGTGTGTGTGTGTGTGTGTGTGTGTGTGTGTGTGTGTGTGTGTGTGAGTGTGTGCGCGCGTGTGTGCGTGAGTATGTGTGTGTGTGTGTGTGTGTGTGTGAGTGTGTGCGCGTGTGTGTGAGTGTGCGGGCGGTGTGTGTGTGTGTGTGTGAGTGTGTGTGTGTGTGTGTCAGAGAGAGAGGGAGAGAGGGAGAGAATGGAAGAGAGGGATGGTAAAGCAGTGTGTTTACCTTCTCTCTCATCTGACAACCTACTTTGACACCCCATCCCTCTCTCTATTTCTTTCTATCTGTCACTTGCTCTGCCTTTGCTTCTGTTGTGTGTGTGTGTGCACGTGTGCGTGTGCGTGTGTTTGTGTGTGTATAATAAACTGTAAACAATTACATCTACACACAGGCAGGTTATATGAATAGACTCTAAGCCTTTATTCGTCCATAGGTTTAGGAGTTCTGAACTAAGCACTCTCAAATGTGTCTCAGACTGATGCAAAGAAGTCTCATTCCTACCTCTAGAGGGAGCTGTTCTCTTTTAATTTTACACCCACAAAAACACACACAAAACGTTTTCCTTGACATTTGTTGCGAATACCCCTATTTCTCTACCCCTCCTCTCCCCCTCCCCTCTCTCTCTCTCTCTCTCTCTCTCTAAAATGCATGCAAATGCTGGGAAAAGGGTCCACCTCCTTGCCTCCCTCTCTTTTTTCTCCTGGAAGGGAGGGAGAGAAGAGAGAGAGACAGAGAGAGAGAGAGGGGGAGAGGGGGAGAGAGAGAGAGAGAGACAGCAGTGTCAGTTGAGCACTCTCTCTCTCTCTCAGACAGCGGACTCTCGCGCTGGTCCCAGCTAAACCTCCCAGTCTCTCCTACAGTCAGCAGCGCTGATGCCAGGCTGTAGCATGCTCTACCTGTCGGCAGCGTAGTCACCACAGAGAAGGGATATTTTTATTTTACCGGGTAAAATTTCTCTTTGTGAGAGGAAGGAAGAAAGAAGATAGAGAGAGGGGGTGGGGGAACAACTAACACCCCCCCCTCCTTAAAAAAAGAAAGAAGGGAAAACGGAAGGCTTTGGAGTATTTGTTTTTTTCTTTCGCTTTTTGTTCTTCTTCTTCCTCATCGTGGTGCTGGGAGGTGCTTCATCTTTTCATTTATTCGCACTGTCCTCTCTCTGCCTCCTCATCTATTTCTCTATCTACCTGGTCTACAATTTCTTCTATTTATGAGTGACAGAAGGAGGGAAAGAGAGAGAGGGGAGGGAGACTTTTTTTGTTTTTGCCTTTTATTTTCCTTTTTGATCTGTTCCTCTTTCTTTCATCATCATTCTCTTTCATTCCCTCCTTTCCATCTTTTCTATCCCCCTTATATCCATCCTCCCCTCTTCACTCCCTCCATTCTTAACTCTGAATCCTTTTTTTCAAATTAACTCTCAAATTTTTTCAAAAACGTCTCCTCATCAGAATTTTCCCCCTTTTTTCTCCTCTTCTCTCTCTCCTTCTCTTTCTCCCTCTCTCTCTCTCTCCTCCCTCCATCCTCTGCATCACTATTTTGGGGATTCTTTAATCTATTCATAGGTAGGTTTATTATTGTTTAGTGTCTGTCTGTCTGTCTGTGTGTGTATTTGTGTGTGCGTTACGTATACATAAAACACACATTAGCACACACATACACATGCACTAAACTATGGCTAAAAAAAGATGCTATTTATTCAGCTGATATATATATTTCTTGCCATCGTGCAATCCCCATTCTTTTATCTTTCCAAACTTCATCCATTTTTCTTTGTCAGCTGTCTGACAAGCAGCTATCCATCTTGCAGTTGCCTTTCATGTGCTTCAAAGAATCATCCCTCAGAAAGAACTATGTCAGCCCATCCACCCTGTCTCCATTTTCCCATTTTTCCATTCAAAATTCCCATTTTTCACATTTCAGTCGTTTTGCTCTAAGATGCCAAAATTCTGAGTATGACAGTGAATTCCAAAGTTCACTTCCATGCTTGACCATTGCTTTTGGGTTGTAGTCAAAGCCTTGCGATAGCAATGCCAATTTAGACAATGATATTATTTTGTATAAACTGAGAACAAGTTGGCCAAAAGTGCTGCCTTTTAGCGTTCGGGGTTGTTCAGCACTTTTCCTCGACCTTTGTCGCATCTGTTGAATAATGAAACTATTATTTTGAAACGTATCTTTTAAAATTATACCTCCTAAATTCTCTCCGCCACCCTATTATTCTGGTCGGTAACCAATCTCTCTCTCTCTGTCTCTCTCTCTTCCCTCTGATACACACACACACACACACTCAAAGGAGCAATTAAAGGGAACAGATGACACCCCTTGCCAAATTATTTAGCTACTAAATGACTTGACCCCCCCAACTCACCTCATCACCTCATCTCTCGTCTCTTATTATTGTGTCTAGTGTTTTTTTCCCCTTTAGTGCTTGCGATTGATTTCATCAGTGCATTTTTTCTGTCATTCTGTTTTTCACTTGAAATTAGAAAAAAAAAATTTCTAATGCCTTCACACCCATTCTGTGTTTCCATTTCGCTAAGAAATCCTGGGTTTTCTGCAGTATTCAAAAATTTGCATTTCATTAGAAGGGGACGGTGAAGGCCTTGTTGAAACTGAGCATGTTGCGAAATGGCGGAAAAACTTGATTTCAGACTTTGGCTGTGTATGTGTGTGTATCAAGGGAAGTGACAGACAGATATGCAGAGAGAAAAATGACTTCCTTCATTTCACCTCACCATCTCACTGTTTTCCCCCTTGATTCCTTCCTGAGATCTTAATGCTTCTCTTCCACTGATGTCCAATAAGATTTCGACAACTGTTTTTTGAGTCCACTTCACCATAATAAATTCATTTTGGATTCAGTTTTTTTTTCAGGGTTTTCTGAATATCACAGTGATTGAATTCACTGTGAAACAGTTCATTTATTTATATTTGTTGCAATTGATAGACTTAACATTAAAGACTTTTTGGGTATTTTTTCTTGTGGACTAAAGCCCATTTTAAATACATTTATTTTGAATGGAATTTCACTATCAAGGATTAAGGATGGACCACATGTTTTTTTTAAAAAAATGTTAATATTGATTAATATGCTTACTGCTGTCATAATTTCCTCCTCTAAACAAACACAACATCTAATTTGACTATTTGAATTTAAGGAAAGGGTTAATTAGGTGAGTACAGTACTATTGCGATATCCAAACCTATCTCTAATTTTATCCATGCAGCTGACATTGTGTGTGTGTGTGTGTGTGTGTATTTGTGTTTATGTATGCCTTCCCAATTTGGTTGTAAGAATGTATGTGGTATAAGAATTTGTCAGGGCGTGAGTATTTTTGATCTGTAGGCATATCGGTATATTACTGTACTATATTAGTGTATCATGTGTTTACATGTGTCAGAATATCACAGCGTGAGAGAGGCAATGAACTTGTAGTAGGTCTGGAATTTTTTTAATGTCATACATGAAATATGTGAAATACATATGCTTCTCAATCAATCTGTGCCCTGAACCTATCTTTCATCACTGAGACGAAACACACATGTGATAGGCCATTATCATTATCAATGATCTTGTCCTATATTTTATTCTGTATGTAGGCTTATATAACTTGTGTCTCTGTGTGTCATATGTGTACAGTTCACTGTTCCCCTCAAGAAAATGTATGAATTTAGCCCTCCCCCAGCTTCTGTGTCATTCAATGCATTTCTAGATTCTTCTTTTAATAGCAGTTCCTTTTTTTGTACCAGTGAATGTGTCACTGCATGTCAGTTGCATCCTATGAAGTGCATCTGTATGTCTTGTATGTTAGAGCATACATCAAACAGCCCATGTGTCATCGACGTTATCACAGTCTTCAGACCTATTTTCGATAATTACCTGCTGCTCATTGCAGTCTTACATAAAACACCAACGCCTAAATTTTGCAACATTGATAGCTTAAAATCTTTCTTCCTGTTATGAAACCTCAGTGGGCTAATCCCTACACAACTGGCTCTGCGTTCATGCATGTCCGGCCATTTTATACTTATTATTGCCCCTGTTACGTGGATTATGTTTTCAAATGGAGCATGTTTCAATTTGGGCGTCATGGTGCCTAGCAGCAATGGAACCACTTAGGGCCTGTAAGCATAACCTTTACCCACTAGCATTTCTGTGTGGACTAAAAAAAACTGACCTGTCCGTCTTACCTGTAAATGGTGCCAAAATTAGCCCTGCACCTTAAGTATTTGATGACCCCAGGTGATGGTTGACCAGATATTTCCAAAAATAGGATAAGCATGGTTGTCCACATTTGTTTTCCACTGATTTCATTACAAGCAGTTGAAGGTAACTCCGAACCATCATTCAACTTCAGCTCCAAAATGGCCACTACTTGTGTCTGAATTCAGGTATAGAATGAGGCTGAGAAGGTTAACTCAAAACCAGTTTGGCTTCCCAGCACACACCCAACCCCAAAATATATATTCTCTTGTCTTGATAACAAAGTTTTTAGGCTTTGAATTGTTACTAAGTGTGAAGAGTGTCAGTGATTATCGGCAATTATTTACTGGTACCGGGAACAAAATTCTTCTGAAGTTGTGAATTAGGTGCATTTGTCTTATATACTAATATTGGTGGTTTAATCATTTTTGCTTACCATATTTGTGTGTGTACAGTATATGTGTATGTGTACATATTTATGAATTCATAAAATACAGAATATAGAATGTATTTCTCTGAAGATGCTAAAAAAATTTTTTCCCCATATTCCATCATTTTGGTTAGATAAAGGAATGTTGGGATTTTGTGGTTATAATTTAGGCTATGAAATATTTTGTGCACATTCTTACACACAGAAATATGACTTTGACATAACAGTAATGCGTAGTAATGTAAATTCCACTGCTTTAATTATTTACACTACTACCAATCCAGTTTTAGTTCATTAAGGCTTTAAAGAGTGAATAAGGAAGAGGGGGTTTTGATCACGCATTTGGTCGAATACATAAATAATCACTTTGCCTGAATGAATTAAGATTTGTGCAGATTCCCTTACTATGCATGCTGAGAAAGATGGGAGAGAGAGAGATATTACATAGTCAATTTGCATACACGAACACTATTTTGTGGATATCTTTGTGGAAAAGTATTGTTTGACACATGTGATTCAATACCAACAGCAATGTACAAGTAAAGGTAGTGTTCCATGGCTGTCCGAGTGAGAATTCTTTTGTGTAATCTGCTGGATCAAGTAGACAAGGGATGTGGATTTTTGCCAGACAACAATATAACTGGACAGTTATTTTGGTTTATTCAAAAAATTCAGCCTGTATATGTCAAAATGTCACTTTGACCTGAACCAAATGCCATTAGGGCTCAGGTTTTAAACTTACTCTAAGTTGAAGTGTCACTGGGTTTTGCAAACATTTTCATTAGAACTTTTTTGAAACGTTGGCTTGCTCCCCCAATGTTGCGTCTTTAAATCTCACCTTGTCCTCCATTGCTTGTCTCCCCTACAGTCCTATCTTGAAAAAGAATGGATCAGACAAAATGACAGACATGGCAGTGTCTGAATAAGGAGGTCTGGAGGAGATAGGCTGAAGAGGAAAGGAAACCTTCCCTCCCTCACACCTGTGTCCCTCACACAAGCCTTTTCACACCAAGACCTGCTCGATACGGAGGAGACAGAACTCTGGAGACGGAAAAAGACGGAGAACGCCGCCCTTCTTCATCGAGAAACAAAAGGATTATGAGCTGGACAAGAGAGGAATGAAAAGAGCTCCCCACCACTTCACCTCTCTCTCCATTTCATTCTTCCTCCTTTTTGTTCATTTACAGACATGCACAAAACAGCAATTTTTTACAGACATACACACATAAACATATCCACATAGGTAAGCGTGAAACTAAAAAACAAGTTGAGATAGGAAATACTGTTCACACTTTACCCTGTTTGTTATTAAGGAAATAAACTGCCATATATAAACATCTGTGCCATGATAACCTTGCATAATTTTAGTAGTGATTTTACTGTATTTCAGATTTCTTTTGTGATCTCCTTTTCTCTATGACGTTATTTTGCTATTCTTATGGTAACTGCTTTTATTTACACATAGATAGATTTGTGCATAATTGTTCCAATTTAAAATTATTCTCTGTAATTAAAATTTTGAACAACCAAGCAATTTGATTTTAAAAGAACAGATTTTTTTCAGATGTTGATTCTGTTTGAAATATTGCTTGGATCAATTCTAAAAACATTGTGTTTGTTTTATTATCTTATTATCCAGCACAGTAGTGATCAGTAACTTATTTGTAATTTTTTTACACATTTACAAGCTGTACAATCAACTTACCTAGAGGAAAGCATCGTTAAACATTTATAACATTTCTCAAATACAATTAGGAAAAAAAAAAAGATTTCAATCAAAACAGCTGGTTCCCTGTGTATTCATACAGGGATCATTTAACTCAGATATATCTTATGATATCTTGATTTCCATCGCATTATCAAAACAGCAAGATAAACGTTCATTCAACTCTAATCACGTTGCCATGTGAATTTACACAAAATATATATTTTTTAAAACTATTTCAAACATTCATGAATTCATTTATCATTCAGTTGGGGA
The DNA here is from genome assembly GCF_018555375.3 of Anguilla rostrata. Classification (NCBI taxonomy): domain Eukaryota; kingdom Metazoa; phylum Chordata; class Actinopteri; order Anguilliformes; family Anguillidae; genus Anguilla; species Anguilla rostrata. The sequence goes on from NC_057934.1 coordinate 64,536,788, forward strand.
AGGACGGACAGCCAGCCTTTTGACCGTCACACATACATCCGCCACGGTTTTCGTTTCTTTCTGTCCATCCTATCCTCCTTTTATTTGTGCGGCTTCATCAGTTCATCCTCCCTCTATCTGAGGCTATGAGAGGGAGTGAGGAAACCCAGGCGACTCCACCATGCCAGTTCTGAGAAGCAGGGATGAGATTTGGGCTGGCAATGTTCAAGGTAAGGCCCCTTCCAGTGTCTCTCACTCTCCTTGATTTCACCTGACCTGCTCGTGTGTCAGTTTGCACGTACAGTTCGTCTGCCAAGCATTCTTTCAAAAAAAAATCTAAATCTGTGTTTATCTGCGCGTGTGGGTGTGAGTGTGTGATATTTGGATTTCATTCCAGTTAGATAATCCTTTTTGTGGGCATTCTGTGGTCATGGATAATATTTCATGCGTTGATAACATTTAGGTGTTTTATATTTGTCATTTTTCAAATTTATTCATCGTTGACTTGTCCATAGAGGCATAATAAGCGATTCATTTTTTTTTTTGTTTGTTTATAATATTCTTTTCTCATCCTTGAATTAGAATATGAGAGATGGAGAATCAGGGAGAGAGTGAATTTCCTTGTGTGCAATCATAAATCTGTATTTTTCTTGGGTGTTCAGGATGTTAAACTGCAGTCTGACTGTGTCAATGTGAGAATGTTGAATGAGGACTCTTAACAGGCGTTGTTGAGTATCGGATTTGTGCACATGGCTTTGTGAGCAAGCAATTAATGTGCGCGTGTGTGTTTTGCTAATTTTTCTGCCTGCATTCTTTTGTTTCTGGCCTATTTGTACTATAAATGTTTACGGAAGCACTTTATTTTATTTAAACTTTATTACTTTATTCCCTCATTACCTCTGAATAATGACCATGATCTGTGTCATAAGCTTTCATAGACATTATGAGCCGCTTTTACCAAGCGACATAAAGTTATGAAGCATGTAATGATCATATAATTATGCCACTAGTGACTGCGTAGTTTGTCACATGTTCTGTGAAGACCACTTGTTTATGTGTAGTAATGTTATATTCCTTGTTATGTGTTTTTGTAATATGTACGCTTATGATGTCAGTTATAATGCATAACAGATGTTATTAACATGTTATGAATGATATATAAGACCATTTCATGGTCTAATAATTTTAAGCAAAGTTAGGAATAGTCAAAAATATGATGTCATTTGGATGTTCTGAGAGTATTAATACAATCTGATATTTTGAGACCCAGTCTTCGGTGTTCAATAGAAATTTAAATTAATTGATTGTCAGTTTGTAGTGAAGTATAACAATGATGACAATTTTCCTCAAAATAAGAAATTAAAAACACAGTTAATATAGTTGAATTTAAAAATAAGATTCTATTCCTTCCACTGACTTCCCCTGATTTTGCCCTCCTCCTGGACAGGGCCTTGCTAGGGAGATCCTTTATCACTTTGCTTGTCTTTCCCTGCTTCATCTTGGGGAAACTGTATCTTCTCATCTCCCCTTTTCCTTCACCCTCTCTCTCCTCTTTCCCATTTCCAGCCTTATCTGCTTTATTCTTCCACTACTCCTTACCTATTTATACTTCACTTTCCTCAATATAGAACACAGACACTTCCACATCTGACCAACATCTCTCTCTCTCTCTCTCTCGATCCCTCACTCCCTCTCTCTCCCTCTCTCTCTCTCTCTCTCTCTCTCGATCCATCACTCCCTCTCTCTCTCTCTCTCTCTCTCTTTCTCCCTCTCTACACCTCCCGTATCCGTTTGACTTTGAACATACACGCCACATCAGGCTCTTTTTGTTTTTACTGTGGAAAGAAAAGGAAATCAGTCAGTTGTGAACAAGGCAAAGAGACATAGACTGAGAAAGAGGGCATTTTTACGTAAGGGGATGTAAGATGATGACGATAACAACCATAAGCGCTGCTGCTATTTCTGCCGCTTCTTCTTAACCACAACAAAGTTGAATAAAAAATAATGTTAGAACATTGCAGTGCATGAAAGTATTAATACTTTATTGTTAAGTAATCTTAGTGTCGTCAGTTTTACTACTCTCATTATACTTGTATTTAATAGTTGAGAACATGTTAACATGTTTATAAGTTTTAAATAATTTTTAGAACAAATGAAACAAATTACCCTAATGGTGTTGGCGATGGTGGTGCTGGTGCTGGTGGAAGGGGGGGGGGGGAGGGGTGGGTGTCGTTGCATACAAAAAATGAATCAAAAGACTGCAAATGATGACTACATACAAAACAGACACAGCATCTTCTGGCTAACTATTCGAGGTTGCCATGCTGGCACTGTACAACATATCTGTGCTTTTATGTCGACTTGGCCCTTCAGGAATAACATGTCTGATACAAGCGTCCACCCCATGTACCGTACTGTACCTGCGCGTGGCGCCAGGTGTGACAGTTTCCCCTGCCGCCTCCCGCTGACTAACTAACTGCGCGCGTCCTTGCGCAGCTGTGCGCAGAGCAGCCAGGCCTGCGCAGCTTCACCCGCCGGGCGAACAGATCTCTCTGTTAAGTGGACAGCAGGAGCACGGACTTGAGTGGCTGCTGGTCACTGGGGCACGTTCCACTCGTAACCGCCACGCTGCGGCCGAGGAGGAAGTGACTCAGGGTAGCGCTGCCATAAACCAAGCTTCAGTTTCCCTGTCCTGGAGCAGCTTTAACCAGTTTTTAGCTCGCGGGCCAACTAAAGTTGCTGAAATCTCTACCACTTTTTTTTCCATCTGTGAATATTTTTTTTTTGGATGACTATTGAAGCTTTAAAAAGAAATCTCTGGTAACAATCTGGGCATTAACTAGTTAATTATTCTCTGATTCACTCGTCGTCGTCCCCTCCCCCACAACCATATGTGGATATTTGCATTCAATTTCTAATCAGTCGCATTTAATTTATGTTTAGCGCAGAGACAGCCATTTAAGACGCAAAGCTCTGTGCGGTGCATACATTCTCCTGGTTGTGCTTCCACTGTTGTCATACCAACAGTGCATGTTTGATTTTGAATTCGACAGACTTAAAGTAGGATGGGGGGGTCATGGAGCTTTAGGGAATGGCGGGGAACAGGAAATAAGTACAACTGGGTTTCAAACTGGGTGAACAGTGTCCTGAAAGTGAGAGAGATCTGAATCTTTGTTATGAGATGAGGACAAAGGGGTATTTGATGAGTGTGAGTAGGAAAGGTTGTAATATAACAGAGAGAAGATTCTTCAAAAAAAAAGAAAGGGGGAAGAGACAAAGAACAGAGGAAGTAGTCATTTTCACACATGCTCATGAAAGTCAGTAAAAAGAGAAAGAGAGAAAACTGAGAGAGAATATTCTTTTCAGTTTAAATGCTTTCATTCTAATGATGGTGAACCTGGAAACCTTGTTTTTTGTCTTGGTCAAAATCAATCAATCAAGACTCATTTTCAGTGAAATGAAGTCTCCATGTATGTCACGTTTGCCAGTAAATCACATTTGAATCACACATTTGAATGAACCTAAAATTTTAAGTTTATCCAACAAAACATTTTTTTTTCTGTGCATGGATCACTTTTGTGTATTTATGAATATAATAATAGCCTTTTCTGCTGAAGTGCTACGTCTGTATTTCCTGGTAGATGTGCCCGGTGAGGATTTTGCACAGATTTCCAGAGTTCTGACAAAAAATGACAAAGATTTGATATCACTTTCATGTGAATTCACAAATGCGGGAACATAAGATGTATAGATATCCTCACTGTAGCGATCCCTGAGAGGGTTTCTCAAAAAAAAAAAAAAAACGTTAAAACTGGCAGTTTGTCATCCCCCGCAGCAGTTATCAGCCTCATTCTGATCAAAGTTGAAGCACAGCAGTATAACTGACCAGCTGGTCCAATTGCTTGCAACGAACATGACTTTCAAAAAGAGGACAAGCAGCTGATGTGTGCTAAAATACGTCGCGTACTGCTGAATTTAAATGAACAAACATAATTGAGATTTCATAAATCTATTTTCTTCACCCCCCCCCCCCCCCCAGCCTCAGCCCCAGCCCCAATGTCTTGTTTTCAGGACCAGATTTTTAAGAAGCAGACAGCGTATCTTTTGCACCATCCAAGCCTTATTGTAATTCCTCGTTTTTCGTTAACTTGTAATCGGCAGACCTTTCTTTTCCATTTTCCCCTCCAAGAGCGATTTGTCTACACGCCACTTCTCGCTGTGGGTCCTCTTGTCTACTGAGATACTCATCTACCGGCCTCAGTCCTCCTCTTCCATATCTACCTCCAGCTTCCTCACAAGTGGACAGATCTGCCCTCCAATGTCAGCATTAAGCAAAATTTTATATCTGCTGACGACAACACTTACATCTCCGTAAATTATGTTTTTCCATTACCAGTCTGATTTTTTTCTCCAGTCTCTCTCTATTTCCTAATTTTCTCCCGCTATTCTTCTGTAATACATTAGTGCCGCCTCTTGAAACGTTTTCATAGCTCATACAATGTTCCTGCCGTAAAAATGTTGTTCCTTTTTTTTTGTCTTTAAACCTGATCCAGTGGAAAATAGCTTTCACATCAGCGACTGTTCCATCGTAACCGATGGACATGCAATGTCAGATTTAATCTTAAGATTTTATTTAATGAGACATTTGGGTTTATGGCTTCTGCATAGTAAGGCACTACAGATAAGATTAGCTCATGATGGTGATGAAGACCATGATGATGGTGATGATGATGATAACAGCAATAATAATTTTATTGTTATTTCATTGCTGCCACTACTTTGAATATTTTATTATTGTGATATTTGTTGTTTTATACTATTTTATTACTGTGACATTGATATAAGTAGTATAAATCATTGCAGTTGTGCTACTAGTAATCACTGCTATTAATGTTGATGCTCTGGTTGTTATGTCAGTCGGAATTATTATTTAGTTATAACATAAAATCAGTTGCTTATTCAACTTTGTTGTGAAGAACCTGTATATTTGTGACTAAGTTAGAGTGCTTGTCCATGTTACACTTGGCACTAACAGACAACAGCTTGCTATTTAATTAACCATGAGCAGAGAGAAGGATGGTTGGGAAAGGGGTTTTAGGGATGGGGATGCTGAAGTAAGGTTTTCGGGAAGAAGCAGTCCTTCGCAACCCCACTACCATCTCCCAATGGGAAGGGATATCAAGCCACCTAGAAAAATGTAATAATTACACCTTATTCCTTCTGACAGACCCAGACAACTTGCTGCACCGTGTGCATATGTGTGTGTTTGTGTGCATGTATGTGTGTGTGCGTGCGTGTGTGCGTGTGTGTGTGTGTGTGTGTGTGTGTGTGTGTGCGTGCGTGCTCGCGTGTGCGTCTCTGTGTGTGCATATGAATTTGTGTCTGTGTATGACGTGTGTCTTTGGCATGTCTATGTTAGTTTATGGCAAATCCCCAAGAATACATCAGGTTGAGTGATAGAGAGAGGGAGATGTAGAGAAAGGGAGGGGAGGGAGGGAGAGAGGTGACAGACATAAGCAAACAACAAGACAGCAGTGCTTGAACAGAGGAGACAGAGAGAAATGCCCATTCCAATTTTCCTTTCTCTCCATACCTTTTCCCATATTTAATCCTATCATTGCGACTCATTTATCTCTGCTTTCACCTTCTTTCCATCATCTTTTCTCCCCCCTGTGACTCTCTTTTCTGCCATGACCCTCTGCAGTCAATTTTCATGATATTGGTCAGTGTCAAGGGATTTTTAGGGTTTCAGAGATTTTTTTATCAATTGGATTCGGTGGTTTTCAGTGATTTGAGGATCTCTGTGCTTACAGTGGGAGACGTTAACATTATGGTGACATTTATATGTTTAATACTGTAATATTTAGAATCTTAAAAGGTCAGAGAATCTTATCATTTAGAAATTAAAAAATTTTCAGAGGCCATCACATTGATTAGCTTTGTATCACGAGCAGCTAATTTTAGCTAGCTAAGATTTAAGCAGCTAAGATTTTGTGCGGTTTCCTCTACCATCTGAGCAGCACACCATCCAGAATGTCCCAGATGAGTCATAGGCACTATGCAAGCAGACTGCTTGGCTGTGTTTCCATCTTCAAGGCAATGATTCCGAGAGCTCAGCCACTCTTGATTAGAGGATTGACAACCGACTTCACTACTGACAACGGACAGCTCTGTTACTGTATATTCAGGTTAACGTTGAATAGTTTTCCGCTACAAGCGCTATGTGCAGTTTTAATCCAGTCTGACTGGTACCAGTGCTAAAAAGAAAAAAAAAAAAAGAAATAAGAGAGAAATAAATAAAGAATTATATCATGGGCAAACTACACGCCTCCATCTGGAATCGGTTGCTTTTCAGAGCCAAGCAGGCTTTTCAGTCCTCAGAGTCCCACAAAGCTTTGAGTCTGACGTAATCTCCGAAAACGCTACAAACTTCCAAATTCCCAATCACGAGGGGATGCGCGCGGTGCTTCCAGGATGTGCTGCGATTCCAAGATTATCAGCCAGCTGCTTTAAAGGACAGCATGCCAAATCAGAATTATTCAGTGGAGTGCCCCTTACGTTAATTTGACAGGAAACAGATAAGCAGATATGCGGATGTGTACGAATTCATTATTCACCGTAATTAAAGCCAGTAGTCGATCAGCTGAATAGGTTTTGGCTGGTTTACGAGGAGCCCCGTTGCCCATCAGTCTACTTAACTGTGACGGGGGGTTGGTTTTTTTCTTAAGACCTTTGCTAGTCTCACAGTTATAGTTCCGCCGAAGATGAGAAGCCTGCGACGCGTAAACATTAGCCAGTTGTTCGTCATAGTCTTCTATGGAGTACAGTACCTCATTTACCATAATCTGAGCTAACAGGAACCAATTCAACCACAAGGGTTGTGCTCCATGAAGACAAGTTACATCCACATATTAAGCGGAGCTTAATCAACACCGTGACTCTCTCACTAAAAATAAATATGATGGAATGCTAGCCTACCAAATAGAACTTTATGTTTTATGTAAACGTTTGGAATAACAACAGAAGCATTTTTAAAACGGGTGGAATGGTTATTTAAATATGCTAAATTTCGTTTTAAAATTTTTCGTTAACATCTGAATTGTAATAATAAATACCTATACACGAATAAGTCATTTTGTTAACCTAATAGCTCTGCAATTATTGATCAGCCGGAATGTCTTTTAAGAGAAGAAGCGGGTACTTCATAATCCAGTCATCAGCTCAGTGTTCCATTGGTTTTCATTAAAATTACTGCGCACAAAGATCCAGTGAAATCAACAGCAACACACAGTGGTGTGGCATCTGATCGTAACGCTTGGCTGCGATGCCCGGCCTTGATTGGAACAGGTTGTTATTGTCAAACGAGACTAAAATCGAGCCTTTTCGCCGTGCACATCAGTGGTAGGTTTGACGTGGAAAAAAAGGATGTTCATGTTGAAAAGGACGTCATACCTACAGTGTAATATGACGGTCAGATCTTTGATGCTTTGGGTTTATTATACATCCGCTGGTCCTTATTAAAGTGAATGTAATCATTAATTCCAGCAAGTACTAAGACATTTTGACCTGGTATGACCTTGCCAGGAAACTCAAATTTGGCAGCAAACGGGTCTTTCACAAGACAGTGATCCCAGGCGTACCTCTAAATTAACCAAGAAATGCTTAACTGACCACAAAATTACTCTTTTGCAATGGCCACCTCTGTCTCTGGATGGAAAATGTGTCTTTTGAATTGAAGAAAGCAGTCCATCAGCGCAGACTAAGGGGTCTGAAGGATCTTGAAAGATGCTGTCTTGAAGAATGACTTATCTGTGCGAAGGGAGGGTGCACAGAGTACTGAAAACACTGACCTGTATTTTCAACAACAACAAAAAAATTACTTGTTAAAAATGGAAAACTTATATGTATAAAATAATATAATTTTCCCATTTATGAGCATACAATATGGCTCATTAACTGCATTGTTTATACAGCCTTATTTTCTCATTTTCATCAAGAGTGTGAATAAATTTAGAGAACACTAAACACACACACTCACGCATACGCACGCCTGCACGCACACACACACAGACACTTACGCACGCACGCACACAGACACACACATACACCCACACACCCACACACATACACGCGTAGTCATACTGTTTTAGGTGAATAGTTCTGTTATATACGAAAAGCTCACCCTTGGTCTAGCAGGTTTTCTGTATCTATCAAAGTGAAAGGAGTATTCGTGTTATAATTATTGCATGAAATGCACCAAATATATCCATGACTCCTGTGTAAAATGGATTACTGTGTAAAGTAGCTCCTGTGTATTAGCTCTATTGTGTGTGTACACTATCATTATGTTGGAAGTGCCAGTGAACATCTCTGCGTACGAAGTGTCAGGATATAAAAGTGTGCATGATATGTCAGTGTGCACGAGTGTGGATGATTTGTCAGTGTATATCCGCGTTTATGATGTGTCAGTGTGTATCAGTGTGTAAAACGTGTCTGTGTGTATCTCCTTGTCCATCAACACTTTATGTGGAGGCTTATTTCAACTGTTACCATGGAAACTGAGCATGGTTAAAGTGAAGAGCAAACTCAAATGGAGAATCTCTCTCTGTGCCTATGTTCTCTCCTCCATCACCATTCCATTTCTCTGTCTGTTGCTCCTCTTTTTCTTGTCTCGTGTCCTTCATCTACTCCTCTCTTTGTTTCTCCTCCTCTTGTTCATATGCTAAGTTAGACTTTTTCCATGTTCCCTTCGCACCACCCCCCACAATGCCCCCTCTCTCTTTTTCTCGCTCTCTCTCACTCTCTCTCTTCTTCTCTCTCACACTCTCTTGCTCTCTCTCCCTCTCTCTCTGCTTCTCTCTTTCTCTCACTCTCGCTCTCCTTCTCTCACTCTCTTGGTCCTCTCTCTCCTTCTCTCACCCTCTCTCTCTCCCTTTCCCTCTCTCTCTTACTCCATGGTTTTGCTTTTCTGTCCCTCCACCTCCATCTCTGCTCCTGCTGACCTTCTGCATATATTTGTATGTACATGTTCCTCGATCTCTGCGTTCCCTTCCTCTCTCCCTCCCTCCCTCCCTCCATTGTTCTATCTCTCCTACTCCCTCCCTCACCCCCACTCTCTCGAGCTTTCCTTTAGAAAAGTGAGCAATTGACAATTAACATGTGGACCTGTAATTAGTGCTGACAAGGTTCCATTAATTAGTTCTCTCAAAGAAGCTTTTTTGTCATAGTCTCCATACCTCCCTTTCATCTTGCCAGTGTCTCCCCTTATTTCTCTGCGTGTTTATTGCAGCATTGCACTTTCCCCCCTTATCCTTATGCTCTGTTTTATCTTTCGCCTTTTTTCATTGCCCCATTCTGCTATATGTTTTAATCACTTGCAGGAATATTTTATCTAAAACTAGTTTCTGTGTGTTTTCCACACACACATACACACACACACACATACACACGCAAACACACGCACACACTCACGCATGCACCTACACACACACGCACACACACGCACACATGCACACAGGAACACACACACACGCACACGCACACGCACACGCACACACACACACTAATGCATGCACCTACACACACACACACACGCATGCACACAGGAACACACACACACACACACACACACACACACAGATGCGGTCGCGCACCTCACATTTGATCTAGCAGGCTATGACTAACTATGGGAGCTGCTTCACTCCCTCTCTTCCCTCTCTTCTCCTTCCCTCCCTGCATCACCGTTAATGAAAAGAGCTATAAATAATGGCAGGCAATCTGCAGTCATTCAGAGGGGGCTGAGAGGGAGAGGGAGGTGTGCTGGGGGCAAGGGTCGTAACTGGGATAAGTGACATGAAGAGGGTATCAGCCCGTCCGTTGATCAGCCAGTCTGTATGTCACTCAGTAAGCCTCTTGGTGTCTGAATCAGTCTGTCAGTGTATCAGTCAGTCAGTGAAAATATATCATTCTACTTCCCCTCGTTGTACCTCTCTCTCTCTCTCTCTCTCTCTTTCTCTCATTCACTCACTCTCATCCCTGGGGAAGGTTTATATCATAAATAATTAAAAACCATTGTCCCACTTTGGCATAAGTGTCATCAAATATTAGTCTGTGTACAAATGTATTCTGCTTCAGTCTATACCCTATTTGAACACATAATAAACAGCCCCTGTCTCGGTGTGTTAGTAAGGGAACATGCTGCCTGAACTGCCCTCTCTGTCCCCCTCTCTAACCCCTGTGCTGCACTGTTCCCTCAAACTGACCCTGTTGGATTCAGTCAGCGCGTAAATGCTGTATTAAGTATCCTCTGTTGGTTCTCTCTCTCTCTCTCTCTCTCTCTCTCTTTTCATTCAGGGATTGCATTTACACTCCTCCACCATGCCTGTCTGCCACCGCCTCCCCCCGTCCGCCCCTCTGGACCGGCGCCTCTCTCCCCTGCTCTCCCCTCCCGGAAACGGCTCCTCCCGCCACAGGACTCCTCCCTCCTTCTCTCTCTCCCTCTCTCTGTCGCTCCTCTGCCTGTCCCTGCTGCTCGTGCCCGTGTGCGAGTCCCGGAGGGGCGGGGGCGGTGGCGGGGGAGGTGGGCCCGGAGGAGGAGAAAGGGGCAGGGTGGCCATCATTCCGCCCCACTACCCGCCGGTGGCCGCGCCCCCGCCCCCGCCCCCGAAGCTCACCCAGGGCCTGAGCATCGCCGTCATCCTGGTGGGGAACTCTAGCGAGGTGTCCCTGGTGGAGGGCCGGGAGAAGGAGGACTTCCTGTACATGCCGCTCCCGCCCAACGTGGAGCTGGTCACCATGAACGAGACCGACCCCAAGAGCATCATCACCCGCATCTGCGACCTCATGACCAAGCACTGGCTGCAGGGCGTGGTGTTTGGGGACGACACCGACCAGGAGGCCATCGCCCAGATCCTGGACTTCATCTCGGCCCAAACCCACATCCCCATCCTGGGCATCCGAGGAGGGTCCTCCATGATCATGGCCGCCAAGGTAGAGCGGGAATCTGTAAAGTGCCAGTGCTTCAGGGTGCTGATGCTTCACTTGTGCTTTAAATGACAATGCACCAGATATAGGTATGAATATATGTATTTCTAGTTTTTTTGGAAGGAGAGGACATTTTTGAAGTATGGGCATATTTCATTCAGATGGTGTGTGTTATGGATGTTTTTGGGCTCCGTTTTGTGCCGAATTTTATCCTGGGCTTTGAGGGGAGGCCGACAGAATGACCTCTGATACTTTTTCCCACCTTGCCCCTTTTTACAAGAGAGAGAGAGAGAGAGAGAGAGGAAGAGGTGGCAGATATTCAGGTTTGGAATGTAAGAAAGATAAAACGTGAAAGAGAAGTTGGAGACAGCGCTGGCGCTGGTAGTGGGAGAGTGACAGCTGGAGATGTTATCAGTGAAAGACTCCAAGGAATAGGGCGATAAAGGGAATGAGATGAATTGGGAGAGCGGAAATAGAGAACAGAGTGGGAATGTCAGAGAATCTGAATGAAGATGACCTGGTATAACTAAAAGGAGGGACTACAAGTCGATAATATTTCATCCTGCTTCGCTGTAGCTTAATGCTGACAAAAGCTAGCATCCAAGCAACCTACCGTTCGCCATGCCCTCCCCAGTAGTAAGAGTCTAGTCCAGACATTTTACAAGCAGATTTGAAAGTACACGATTATAGGCTATATATATATATATATATATATATATATATATATATATAGTTTAAAAAAAAAATCCACAGCATTGATGTCTTTGTCAGCTTCTACTTTTGAGCATTGAAGAGACAGTCAGTGGTGAAGGACACGCCAGTGATGGACGCATTGTCTCGCCCAATGAAATCCACCAAAGCCCTCGGTGACCCGCCCCGTTCATTTTGGCGGGCGTCTGCAACACGCCGGCAGCTCTCCTCACCTTTAATGACCACGAAACACTTAAAAATGCGACGCGTAGAAATAAATCCACAGAGAGCATACTCGAGTATTGGGAGACCGATTAGGCCTCCATCGGTGTTGCATATCCTATTCTTCCTCATTTCAGAAATGCTTTCAGATGTTCTGGACCTCCCTTTTTTTTGAACAAACTGTCCACCTCTTAGCGGGCAGAAATGCGCGCCGCTAACGATGGGCCGGGAACGGGCCGGGGAACGTGGGAAATGGAACAAAATGGGATTAGGCGCGCCGCTTTGTTCTCCTTCGCCACGGACCGCCTCCCCGGGCGCCGCCGGTGGTTTGAATGCGGTCCGCGTGCCTCGCTAACGTGCACAAGAGCCCCCGGCACAATGCGTGCGCCTCGTCGCTAGCATCGCGGGGCGCCGAACGTAGCATGCTAAATGTCGCGCGCGACGTGCATTCCGCGTTTCCCGTGCCGCGGCCTGAAAGAAACACCTCACTGCATTTTGCGCACGAAAGGCAAAATGCGCTTTTGAATGACTATAATAGAATTATAATATGTGATTACCGTATTAATTATGCGCTGCAAGGATCTCGTGGCACAAAAGTACTTTTACTGGTCACAAAACGTAATTACAAAAATGTAATTTTGTGAGACTTGGCTAACATTTTGCGGCACGTAATATATTTTGTGGCACAAAATGCATTAGACAGCCATGAAATGCACTTCTTTGCTACTTGGCAAGCATTCTGTACACAAAATGGAGTTTTGTGGCCGCAAAGAAAAAAAAAGAAGCTATTTGTTATGATTGGCTGGTGTAGTCATGTGATATAGACGGTTTGTTTTCAAGTTGTTCAGTTGTTCAATTAAGAAATGTCTGAGGAACTGTGGTAAGACTTACTCCTATGTCACAAAATACTCACAAAGTGTCAAAACAGTGCATTCTGTGGCCACAAAATGCATTTGTATCTGCCAAGTGTCACAAAAGAACATGCGCTTTGTGCTACAAATGCTTGTAGCGTATAATTAATATGATTTTATTTTAATCATTTGAAAATCATTTTGTCTTTCCTGCACAAATTGTCAAATGTGTTTTGCATTTCATAGATGAAATGCAAAGCACATTTCACATTTTGTGCACAAAATGTAAAACGTATTCAACATTTTTCCCCACAAAATGCAAAGCTTTTCTTGCACAAAATGCAACGAGTCGTTTTTTTCGTTTTATGTTACAAAAAACATTGCATGGCACTACATGCCTTTAGTGCACAAAATCTGATGTCGCATTTGGTGCCCCATACAACTTGACTTTTAGTGTCCATCAAGCTGGAAAATTAGGACAAGTATCAAGCAGGAAATTTCCCCTTAATTTTATACTTAATAAAAACACTAAAAGAACGTGACTTGCTCATGCATAATGCATGCACTTCAATTGTGCCATAAAAAGCTGCCATTTGCTCTTTGCAAAGGAATGCCCTTTGAAAGCTGTGAGCCAAATGATCTTTTCACGGAAATCTCCTCTTACGGGTTTTCTTCGAACAAATTCTTTTGGGTTCAGAATTTTTTTGGGCAAGGAAACGTGGTTTTCCACACTTTGCATGTAAAAAGGCCAGGCTAGTAGAAAAGAAAAGGCCTTGGAAAGGGAGGGTAAGCAGGATGAATGCTGTAGCTTGATTATGGGAGCGTTGCAAAGACAAGATGGAGCAGACGTATGGAGCTGGAACACAGAGGCTCATAAAGAAAAGTGTGTGGGTGTGAAAGAGGAACAGGCGCTTCCTCAATGCATGTTTTTAACTTCTTTTTTTTCCCTTTGTTAAAATCACAGAGCGACATATTGGAAATGGGAAATGAAGACAGATATAAGGAAAATGATTGAATGTGAAACAAATGAAATTTAAAAAGCGGGTTTTAAAAAAAAGGCTTGTGATAAAAAGGGGAAGTAGAATGAAAGACAGGATAGCAGGAGGCCTAAAGGTAAATGGGGGCACGTGTGAATTGGAATGTATGAGAGAAGGAAGAAAGAGGAAGTGATGAAACAAGGGCTAGCGAGAAAGAATGTTTCCCCCTATCTTTCATTTAATGATTACCTCTCTCATCCTCCTGCGCTCTCACACCCCCCCCTCTATTTCTCTCTCTCTCTCTCTCTTTTCTCTCTCACATACACACACGTACGGACACACACAAGACTCAGTGCTGCTGAGGCAGTTGGCATGGCAACCTCTTGCACATACATAGCTCTATCTATATAAAGTAAGGCGGAGGGAGAGGGAAATATGTACTTCTGTGGGAAAATCGTGCGGCTGGAGAGAGAGAGAGAGAGAGAGAGAGAGAGAGAGAGGACTGAGAGGACCGGAAAGAACGAGGTTGATAAAGAGATGGAGGGAACAGGAGAAAGGACCAGATGAAGGGAAATGGACATGCAGGGAGATGGAGGGTGGTTGTCGTATCGCTTTTAACCAGAGTAGGAGATGAAAGGGAAAACAGTGGGATGGAGGTAGGACAGGGGGAGAGAGCTTGTCAGCGTTAATTGGCACGAGAGGTATGGATGACAACCGAAAGAGAGCGTGGAGTTCATGGCTGTAATGTGGAAAATGATAGAAGTCGGAGCAAGTGAGATGGAGGGAAAGCGGGGAAGAGATGGAGGATGAAAGAAGAGAGAGAGAGAAAGATTTTCTGTACATTCCGAGAGATGAGAGGAGGGAAACATTGCGTATACCTTTTTTTTTGAGAGAACGTTTTGATCTGTGATAAAATTGTATGTCCTGTGTAAAAAGACTCGCAGTAGTCAGGCGGTGCTCGGTTGTGTCTTTGTACGCGTGCACACCCATATATGCGCCTTTACGCGTGTGCCTGTCCGTGTGTGTGTGTGCGTGCGCGCGCGTGTGTGTGGGCGCTTGCGTGCGCGTGTACGTAGGCGTGAGGTGACCTGTTTTACCTCTCACCTCCGCTACCGCACATAGAGGAACAGCTAGGGGCAGCCGCCGCCCGCTGTTTCGTCCGAATTGTTCGAGAAGGAGCGAAACAAGCCCGCCGTCCCACTGAAAGCCACGACCCGAAGTGACGCTAACGCCATGCTAACGACAGACGCGCTGCAGCAAAGTGCTTCTGTGCTGTGCTGTGACCTGCAGTGGACATGTCTGTATGCCGCAGTGCATCCTGGTCACAAAAACAGTTCTGCTCCATCGCCTTGAGACCAAAGTGACCGATCTGTCGCTGGGAGCGGCTTGCGGCGTCAGAAAATGGATGTGGGATGGAGTAATCTGGGACTAATTGAGCAGGGGGCCGGCCCTAGGATTTTGGTGGCCTTAAGAAAGTGGGGGGGGGGGGGGTGGCTGTTGGATTCTATCTAGCGGGGGGAAGGGGGGGGGATGGATTTGTTGCCTTTCCCTTTAAAATTTTTACCGCCTGCGTTAGGGGATGAATAACGTAATTACGAAAATTGACGTTATTTACCATAGATGAACATTGGATGTGTGGCCCCTCCCCTCGTGGTCGTGTGCCCCCCCCCCCCACCCCCCCAGCGGTTGTGGCCCTAAGCAACCACAGAGAGCGTTTATGCCACGGGCCAGCCCCGGCGCCGAGGGTGAACGGCGTGGTGGACTCGCGTCTGAGACTAGCTGCCGTTGAGACAAACGCAGGAGGAGCCCAGTGCCCAGCCAACCAGTCACAGCTCTCCTGTGTCCGGAGGCAGGCAGCATTTAGTCGGTGTCATTTCAGATGGACACACTGTTGTGTTTTTCAGGGATGAAATCCAACCCACCCCCCCCAACCCCCCCCCCCCCCGCCCCCCCCCCGTCTCTGTGTCTCTGTCTGTTGCTTTCTCTTTTTCTCTTTTTCTCCCTCCCTCCCCCCACTCCTCTCTCTCTCTCTCACTTTCTCGGGGGCGATGTTCTATCAGGCCCGGCAGTTGCTTGGTTTGTTGAATGTGGTTTTTTCTTTTCTTTTTTTTTTTGGATAGCCTGGCTCCAAATGTACTCGTATTAAACTCACTTATATGACACGGAGTGCCACATTTAATAGTGCTCTGCCATTCAGCATTAGCGTCGGTGCTTCCTCTAATGCGTTATAGGTCTGCGCTAAATGATATGATAGTTAGAGTAAAGTCACTAAAAGGTCAGTTCCGACTGGTATCACCTCCCTTTCACTCTGTCTCTCTTTCTCCCTCCCTCCGTCTCTCTCTCTCTCTCTTTCTCTCTCTGAGCTAATAGTGTCACTAACCTTTTAGCCTTTCCTCTTTCCCTTCATACCTTTCAGTCCACTTCTCTCCTTGTTGTCCTGATTTAGAAAAGGCACCATTCAGTCCGTGTGTCCCCCTTTTGAGAGATGGTGAGAGAGAGAGAGAGAGAGAGAGACCTATATCTGTATGCCCTATTTTCCCCCAATCAGTCGCTCGCTGCCCATTTCACCTAATGCTCCCCAATAGACCATAAAAACAAGTCTCTTCGTCTGAAATACATCCAGTATTAGCCTTTCCTCTTCATTCTTCACTCTAAGTTTCCCCTCTACCTCTTTTCTGATAACTCCTCTTCACTGTTTTAAAAACGCACCCCCCCCCTCCCCCACCCCCCCAACCTGTCCCCCCTTCTACAGTATTGGTGGTGTGGAGAGAGTACATGGGTCAGCACTTGTCCAAACACCGTGCGGATGAAGCAGTCACACTCACAGATGTGCTGCATCCCCCCCCCCCCCCTTATCAGAGCCACTTGTCACTGGGCCATTGCCTTAATCCATCATGTCCTGGCTCAAGTAAAGAGGCTATCAGCACCATCTTTGGCATGCCTCTTTTGGGAATTGACCCAACAACCTGCCAGTGTCAGGGATTACACTTCAGCCACAAGGCTACTTAACCAGCGCATCACTTCCTTCGCCTCAACCTGTCCCCTGCCCAAACCCCCCCCCCCCCCCGCAGCTTTTTTTATTATTAAACTCTTCTCTCAACCCCCCCCTCCTCCTTGATCTTCTTCTTTTTCATCTTCATCACCCCTTGTGCCCTTTATTGTTCTTCCATTTATCCCAGATGGTTAATGTGATGTTTTTTTTGTCTTTCGCTTTGTTCCCTTTCTCTCCATCCCACCCTTCTCTCCTGCCCATGCTCATGTCTTCCCCCAACTTTAGCTCTCCTGTCCCTCCCCCTTTCTCTGCCCCCCCCCCCAAGGAATCAGGAGTCAATTTAGAGCACAAGTGGTGTCCAGTCAATTAATGGTGCGCTAATTTACTGGTAGATACAATCGCTTAAGATCATGCATTTAGGCTTTTCTTTCTGTTGCATTTCGTTTGCAGAAGACCCTGTCAGCAGTGCACATTGGAGAAGGCACTGTGTCACGATGGCTTCCCTACCCTGCACCCTGTGTGGCATTTTCTTATTTAAGGATATCATTTAAAAACCGCCCTCCACCCTCAGTCCCACAGGGCTCTGTTCAGGCTTCTCTGCACCATAGACGCGATAAAGAACCTAGATGGGCTCAACCGTCTCTTTTTATGTTCTGTCTCCCTGCCCTGAGGAGGCTCCCCTATCCCTGATACCTTCCTGTGCCCTCCCATGAGTGCTGTGCCAGTCTCAGCTTATACACCCTATACAGATAGCCTGAGACACGCTAAGTAATGGGAATGTATTTGAAGTCTCTCTCTCTCTTACTCTCTTCTGCAAGAACACACACACATACACACACACACACACACGTGCATGGATGCCGGCGTACTACAAACACACATAAATTTGTGCACTGTGATGCGTTCAGACCAGGACAAGGGCCTTGTGTGGCAGTGGGTTCTTATTGATGGAAGCGGTCCTGACAGACAGCGGAAGCTCACCTGCACCTTATGCATCAGGAAGCCATCTTTCCCCATGTTTCCTCTGCCTCCTGCCTATTCACCTTTGACAGCTTTTCTGATTATTATAAACAAACGCCCCTCCCCTGCTCTCCAGAATTAGCAGAAACAGAACCTTTCTCCTCCCTCCTTGTGTTAATAACCGCGAGCCTTTTTTTAACTACATGCAGAAGTTTTGTGCTGAAAATGTATCTGTTCAGTCTTATAGATAGCCCGGGCGTATATCCGCGGTGAGGACACATATACCTGTCTCCTGTACTGGCTTTACTGGTCTTCAGGCTAGGGATGTCCGCTGGAACATGGTGTACAGAGACACATACTGTGTCATATACATTGAAAGAGCAGAGGTGGACAATCCAGGTTCAGAAAGCAAAAGTCATCCCCAGCATTTTGTTCCAATTACCTGAATTTGCCAATTAGCACAATTCGTCAGCCAGGAGGTAGAACCAATTAGTGAAATCAGCTACTTGAGTTCATTTGTGGCGGAAACACATGGCAGGAATTTTACCTTCTGACCCCAGGACTTTCCACCTCTCTGAGAGAGTGTATATGTCTGTAAACGAGTCTGTGTGTGTGTGTGTGTGTGTGTGTGTGTGTCTACATGTGGTGAGGATGCGTATCAATTATGGGTAACTAGCAGAGTGACTACTTCACAGTGCTCCACAGTCCTGTACTAATTTAGACTATCCTAAAAACAACCACAGTCTATCTGAATATGAATGTAATTTGAAGGCTAACATCTTATTAATCATACATCGCTATGGTATGAAATGTAAACATATAAATTATGTTGCAGCATACAGTTAAACTGCCTGACTGCGCTTTATGTTAGATCAAAAGCTGAGAATGACTTGGCTCCACCTTATTGGTTGTGCTTCTGAGAATACATTCTTAACCTTTTGAATACATAGTGAAGAATATAACCCTCTCTAGAATAAGCAAGGCCACTCTGTCATGATACTGAATAGAAATTAAATGCATTGTATTGGAGAAAACACACACAACACACACACACACATGTGCATGCATACACACACACACAGATGACATAACTTTGTCTCATCTGTTGTTTTGACAAGCCCTCCTCTCCTTCCTTTGAATCATCCCTTCTTCACAGGCATTACACAATAGGCAGCCCCTCTACAGTATGAAAGGCGCTACAGTGCATTTCTGGTCCATGCTAGAGTGCGCATGCAGCTTATCCAATACTGTGCCTACAGCACCAATGTCCCCACAATGTCACTCATAACTAGAAAGTGCAATCTCAGGAGGTTTTCATGGTCCCCAGAAGAGGAAAAAAAAAAAGCACTGTGATATCTTGCTCAGCTCCAACATGTGAAAACGATTCCAGTTCAGTTCAAAACACAATGAACAAAGGAACATGCGGATGAGTATTTTGATAGCCATTCAACAAAATTGTTGCTCATTGGATTCTGCTCATCCAATTGTGATAAATGAAACAGACATGAATGGCCTGTAATTACATGCTTGTAATTGGCCTCAGGTCTATAATGCTTGTCTATGTGCATATGTGTGTCTGCTTGTGTGTGCGCTTGTGTGTGTGTGTGTGTGTGTGTGTATGTGTGTGTGGGCACACACGCGAGTACGTGTGCATGTATGTGTGCCTGTGTATGTATGTGTGTGTTGGTGTCCATCACTGTGTGTGTAAGTATTTTGTATTTTAAAAAATTGTTCACACTAATGGCATCTTTTAGCAGGATTGTTTCGATGGAAACCACGTTGCCACGGAAACACAGACTGTCTCTTTGAATTAGATATTTCTCTCTCCGTCTCTCCCCCTCTCTTTCTATTTCACACTCTCCTAACCTGACAGCGCAACTGATGTCAATCAAGAAATGTAGAGATATCACTGAGAGATATGTGCAAGGAAAGGAATAAAGGAATTTAGGGATTAATTAATGCATTGGGGGTGGGGGGGGGGGGGGGGCTGTACCTGTATGCTTTATTTTTCGCAATCAGAGAAGTCAGAGAACCTATTCCTAGTTTTGGAATAACGGAGGTTTGTTAGTACGGGCATGAGAAAGGAGCAGGTGACACCGAAAAGGGGAGGGAGAGAGAGAGAGAGAGAGAGATGAAAATGGAGATAAAAAGGGGGCAAAATCAAAGAGTAGTGTGATGCGGGGAGAGCGAAGGCAATAAGGAGAGATGACTGTGCTTCAGTTTTACCGGCAGGGTATTAAACTTTGCCTCCCTCACAGTTTGATCTATGCGACGGCGCCCTGCTCTCCCCTCTCCCTCCCTTTCTCTCCCTCTTCCTGACGGAGAGAGGAGGAGTGTGCACTTCCTCTGCCTGGGCAGAGGCAACGCACAGGCTAGCGGTTTAGAGCAAACGGCCAGACTAAATAGCGTGTACGGTGGGAACACTCCGTTTATTAAAACCGTCATGCTAATGATTTTCTGATGGAAAGTCAAAAGATCAGATTTTACCTCAATTTTTGCCCATCATCATTTATCATGTAAATTTACAAAGCTAATTACAAAAAAAATAAATAAATGAATAAAAAATGAATTCAGTTTGCCGAAAAAAAAAAAAACCCTGTTTTGTCTGGCAGCTTTTCTGGCCTTGGTCAGCCCATCTCCATCTCATTTACACGGGCTGTGTTTTTCTCTGTTCTCCCCTGGCACTTCATTTCAGACCCGTGCTAATGGCTTGATTGGCATTGTTAATGTGACTGATGGCATTAATGTGACTGAGCGCTCCATGTTACTGTCGAACGCAAGACAATAACACCCCCCCCCCCCCACCACCACTCTCGCCCCACCCCCCCGAGCCAAAGCCCAGTATCATTGGCCGTAATTGCGAGGCTGTAATTGGTTCTGAACCCGAGGGCTGCGGGTTCAAATCCTACAACGGGCAGAACACGGCTGTCTTGTCCTTGCGCGAGGTCCCTGTTACCTCGAATGCTCCTGTAATAATTCTGCTGTCTGGGTGCAGCCCTCCTTACACCACGGTTTAAATCTGCCATTTGAAGTGGCACTTTTTTTTTCGTTTTTTTTTTTCTTCTTCTTTTTTCAAAAATCCCACTCCATCACCAGAGTCACAGAGTGCCTGTACTCTGCTACCCTTGAGGCAACGCGTGACGATTTCCATTGACGGCACCAGGATGAGAATACAGGGAAGATGTGACTGGATCACGCAGGCAGTGCCTGGATTTGCGCACATCGCTGCCAGGGTGGAATTAAGATGGTGTGATTAGTTATTGCATTGGAATGGTTGGTGGTGTAGTATAACGGTAAGGGAACTGGCTTGTAACTCAGAGGTTATTGGTTTGACTCTTAGCAGGGTGCTGCAGTTGCACCCTTGAGCAAGGTACTTAACCTTTATTACCTCAATAAAATATCCGACTACATAAATGGATTCCATGTAAAGATTTAATCTGTGTTGCTCTGGACAGATTGCTCTGGATAAGAGCATTTGCTAGATGCTGAAATCTGGCGGAGTGGAAAATATTATTGCTAACATGTAATGCTTGAAAGACACGTGTAATACGTTGTGTGCTAACTGGCCTTTTGCCAGGATTTAACTGCACGGAATTAACTGGCGAGTACAAATCAGTTGTTAAAATTCAATCCATCGTTTCGGTCTGCGATGCCCCTTTGGAGCACTGGTGAAGTGAAATGGGGCACTGTGTGGTTAGAGCTTCTTGATTTAGAGCTTTGAATGAGCGGTAGCATTGGCATGGTCAGGGCAGTTCCACAACCCTCATGGGACATCGGAAACCGTTGCTATGGAAGGAATTGATTGAGCATATGATGTGACAGCGGCTTTCCAAGGAATTCAGAGCGTTGACAGCAGACAGTTTGTTTGTACCCATATGGGTAGTATTGCAGTGATGCTATAGCCTTCATTCTGGCCAATGCCCTGTCCTGTGCCAATCCATGGCATATGCACTGGCTGTGACTGCTATGCTATCCTTTACTTTCTCTGTCTCCGGTTTCACATTGTCTCAGCCTGGACGCACTGTACACAACCTCTGCAACAGTTTAGCTCGCAAGGACATTCCACATTTTAGTCTTTAAACCATTTAAAAAGTGTTATCTGGAATAAGGTGTCCAAAAAAAATAAAATAAATAATAATAAATACATTTAAAAAAAAGGGAAGCATTGACTCCAGGCTTTAAAATGACCTAATGCTCAAAGAGAGAGCATGTAACAGGGAGTGTATTCTCTCTGTGGTGAATGGCGCTGGACAAGGCTGACCGCTAAGCAGACACGCGGCGGTGGCGGCATAATTAAAGCCAGTGTCCCTGTTTCGCTCCGCGGTGGCTTATTTGAGAGGAGCCCGCGCCTCCTCCTCCTCCTCCTCCTCCCTCCGTTTCTCGCGCCTGCCCCTCGGGGCGCGACACAGGCACACGCAGAGCAGCCTGTGTCGAGGCTTGGATCTCCTGTCCTAGGGGAGCGCTCCACGGAGTCCGCTGTTCCAGATTCATTAACGAAATTAATATGCTCGCGCTGGCGCTGGCGCTGTAGCCGTTTGGAATAGGATCTTTATTTTTTTTTCCGCCTGTTGAATCGTTCCTTGCTCCGCTCCTAGTCTTACTGTGCAGCTCAGATGTGGATGTTGCGCATGTCTTTCCAACCAGCCTGTTAAGAGCTATGTTAAAATTCAGAGCTGATAGACACATCGGGGTAATCTTAGGTTAGATCTATGACAGAAGCTGCTTTTGATTTCACTAAAGGCTCTGAATTGTCAGGTTCATAGTGCAGAACTTCACATTGTTCCAGCGTTTAAATGCTGCCCAGCTAGAACTGTGCCAGGTCCAGAACTAACAGGCAGTCAGTGGCGGTTGGCCGCGTAAGGTTCACGTGTGTTACCAGTGTGCGATGTAACGTGTGTATACTGTACATATGCTGTGTGAGAGAGTGTGTGTGTGTGTGTGCATGTGTGTGTGCTGAATATAAATACACAGAGATAAGAGCCACTCAGTATGCAGCATACTGCACACAGTATCTTGTAACCTAGGCTTCCTTGCTGTAATATACTGTTAGCATCAGTTCATTTCTTCCAGTGTGTCACGGTTCTGCCATCATATGTGTATTTATTATGGTGTACCTGTATGTCAGACCATAGTATAAATGTGTAGTTGTCTTTTTGTTTTGTTTTTCCTCTCTGGGATTCCTCTGTTTTGCATCATATAAATATCTGTGCTTTAATTGTTCATATTGTATGTCATTGATTATGCTCAGGATGTACTGAATTAAAAATAAAATATTTTAAAAGGGGATACATCACTAGAGTGTCTTTGTAGTGGTGTGTTACACAATGTGTGTGTGTGTGCGTATGTGTGTATGTCTGTGTTTATTTCACTCTGCATTTGTGGATGTCATCGTGTGTATGCCAAGTTCTGTGGACCTGTCTGTTCAGGGGTTGGTACATTTGTAGGGATTCGTTTATGTATGGTCAAACCTCTCCATGTTGCAGCTGAACAGAGGAGAATGTACAAGTTGGTATGTGTGTGTGCTTGGGTGTGTGCATGAGTGAGTGCGAGAGCAGTGTGTAACTGGTATTTTTAGAAATGCAGGGACATTGATATACTTTAATCCAAACTTTAGTGCAGTACATCGTAAAGATAGCATATAAGGGGAGAGCAGACAGAGAAGGCATGAAACAGAGCTGGAAACAAGATGGGATGGAGATGAGAGGGAGACCGATAAGATCTTTTTTCATTGTGTTGCCTCGCTGAATACAAATGTTAAAAATTACTGCAAGGTTGAAGAATTTGGTTAATTACAACGAGCTAAGTATTACAAATGATCAGCCTTGGTACAAAACACTCTCCAGAATTTGTCCTTGAGGGTACTATACCTGGACCAACCACTGTTTGCACAAAGCTAACTTTTGAGCAAATGGCACTTGTAGTGAGCTTGAAAGACATAATTACTGGCATTGAGGTTGTATAAGGATGATTGCTTATGGATACTTTTATGGGCATGTGATTGTTGTTTTAATCTGAGTACTGGAGAAATTCAACAAGAAGCAACAGTTGAAAAAAAAAAAAAAATCAATTCAAATTTTCCTCCCAAAACTTTCCTCCAGTAAGAAAGGTTGGAGTGGTTGACACGCTTTAGAAATGTGCAGGACAACATTGACTAGGGGAGGACAGTCCATCGAGTGGAAGAAAATAGGCCCTGGCAGTGCTGGACACCAGCTGCATTTTCATCATCTCACGCAACGGGGAAATAGAACCATTCTCACCCTGACTGATTTTATTGACGTCTCGCACGCCTATTGTGCGTTTGATTGATCACGGGCAGATCCAGATGGAACAGCACTGGGAGAGGTATCTGTGTTCACAGAGCTCCTGCAAATGGGCCAGTGAGGGACCATGCGAGCCGCTCGCGAAACTCCAGCCGTTTTCTGATTGATCGATTCGTAAAGATGAAGATGAGCTGAATGACTATTCTTGCTATTGGATGGACGTGGGGCGGGGGGGTGGGGGTGGGGGGGGGGGCACATAAATGGCATGTTAGATGGGCCTTGCTCTTATTCCAAAGCATAAACCCAAAGCATAAGCCTAAACTATTAGCCCTCTTTTACTTCCACAATCAATAAAGGTTTGCCTTGGATCCCGCTGAGCAATATTCAACAGCTTATGTAAGATGCAATGTCAGATATTGTGCATTATGCCCTGTGAATATTTAAGTTGCACAAAAGAACAGCAAGCGGTTACTTACCTCTTTCTTTTTATGTGTGTGCGTGTGTTCGTGTGTGTGTGTGTGCGTGTGTGAGCTCGCCGACACACAAGTTGGTGCAAATACTCCCGAATACTTCCTGATGGTTAGTGAAGGAGCAGGGCAATTCATATTTGCACCTTTTTTTTGCATTTCAAAGCTTAACCAACGCTGAAGAATTCCTGTCGTGCGAAAGAAATAGAAAAAGTTATAAAGGGAGACGCAGGGAGGGCTCAGATATATTCCGCGGTCTTCCGTAAGTGCAAAGAGGCAAGCCTGATAGAACTTTATAATGAAAACCGAGAGCAGTATTTATGGGACTGTTAGAGCATTAAAAAACAATTAATCACCTACGAGAAGTCTCTCAGAGCACTCTACTCCGGCACCGGCTCTGACTTCGCCATTTGAAAATCATTAACAGAACTCGGAAGGAGCTTCTGCGTGTGGAAAAATACATAATGGTGTAATGTCTGTTCCATTAATTTCTGTTTGATGTAGAAAAGGGATGGGGGAGTGTTAGCCTATTGTCTTGAAGCTGTTGCATGGTGTTATGCTTTCGTAGTTCTTGTACCATGCCAATGAAGCAGATTTGGATTTGAATTGAGTGGAATTAAGGGAGATGAATAAAGAGAACACGGGAATGATGGTCCATGGGGAGGGAGAGAAGAAAGGAAGACACACTTATCTATGCACACACACACACGCACACACACACACACACTCAAACACATATACGCACACACACATTCACACTCAAACACACACGCACACACACACACACACAGCTACTCAAAAACACACCTTGTAACATAGTGTCATTCAATTGTGAGCAACATTGTAAGGATTTGGGATCAGCCCTGTTCCTTCTTTCTCCACCTGTTTAATGGAAAACAGATCTTATTAGCCATGTCTTAATGTTTAATATTTGGTATCAGTTAATTAAATCCACAGCTGAGAGGGTGTCTCTGAATGGCCCTTAGCTCTAGAGCTAGATCCGGAGTTTTGATATGTAATGGTGATTGACTGGATCTCTGCTGTGCCGATCTAATATTTAGGAAATAGTGGAGTTTTCAAGGGACACCTCCTTAAACTATGAAGATTCAGGATTATGAAATTGTCCCCATAGATAAAGAGAATATGTTTGAAAAACAGGATAACAATTGGCATTTATTTACAAAATATGTCTATCTGATCAGTTTTTTAGAGAGAAATTAGTTGAAGCGAATCGCTTTTTCATTTTAAGAGAAAAAGAAGTTGGGTATCCAGTTAGAAATCTTAGTTTCTCAGTCTAGTCTAGAATCAGTGGTGTTGACCATTGCCAGGAGTACTCCGAAGGTTAGCATGATTTGTCACTGTGTCACCCAGAGAGGGAGGGCTTGGGTCCATAGCATGCGCCCCAATTCATCTCACAAGACCAGGCCAAAACCTAGCATATGGCTGGACCTAACACACTTCATCCGGCTGAGCTGACCAATGGTGTAACTTCATAACTCGGCCAACCAGTGATGTAACTTCATCACTCAGTCACTCAGTCACAGACATTCGGGTTTGTAGGGCTGGCCCCGCTGTTGCGGCCCAGCCAACAATACAGAGTACTCTGCCTGTTTGGGCGCTAGCTGTATAACAGATGGACACGATAATCTGTGGCAATCCTACTTGATGAAAGATGTTACACTGATAAGGAAAATTAATGATGGAAAAAAAACAAACATTTAAAAATAAAGACAACATGCCTAAACCTGTCACAAGTCACTCTAGTCGTCAATGCAATGCGTCACACGCGCGGAACGCGACATCCCAGATTTAGATTTGGGCCGGAGGTCTCCTCTGATGGCCCTCCACCCGGGCTGCGTGGCTGTGCGTGTTGGGGCGTGCCGGCGGCTGAGCGAGAAGGGCAGGGTGCTGGGGGCTAGCGGGGGAGGGGTCCTGCTGAGGTTCAGTGAGAGATCTCAGGGAAGATCTCAGGTTTCAGATTAACGTGACGTGACCCAGCGTGAAGCACGCCCTGAGCATCACACCCCCGGCCTCACCGCTCAGAGTGAGGTCCGGACGCGAGGATCGTAAAAAGGAAAAGACAGCTCAAAGTGGGAAAAGGTCACATCTTAAATCGGATCATGTCTGGGATCGGATTAGCTAATAGTCTTAATCAAGATGGAGATTTTTTTTTTGGAGAAAACAACAAACAAAAAAACCCTGTGTACTTAAAGGGTGTGAAACATGATGCTGAATGCTGAGCAGATGGGAGGGGGCAGAAGATACAGAATGTAAATGTTTGGATTTGGAGCCCAGATATGTACTTTTGGATTTTAAAAAAGAACAGATTACTTTCAGGGGTTAGGTACCTTTACATCTTCCATTATTTTATCCATCTGCATGCGCGTATTTTATCTCTGACTGTGTCATGTCAGTGGAAAAGGTTACATCTTCATTTGAAACATGTCTGGAATGGGATTAGCAAACAGACTTAATCAAGACAGGAATTTTTCATATTACGCTTAGAAAAGACAGGAAAAATTAGGTAGTGCATATATGAGGTGAGGATTGAAAAAGGGTAACTAATATTCGGTGTTTGATACCACACACGATAAGGCATTATTTCCTTGAGAAATGTAAAAGTTCAAATCTGAGAGGCAGATAAAGAGGTTCAGAGAGAGAGGGGAGAATGCTGTGTCTGAGCATTTTCAATATGTGCCTCTCTACCCTGTAAATCTCCTTCTCCTCCTGGTTTGTGTGAATTGCTGTGTATTTTGAAATATGTTTATGTTGTCTTAGCAACGAGTGTAGCTATTTTCACATTCTTAATTGTTGATTCAATGTGGTGTGCATGTGTGCGTGTGCATTAGTGTGTGTGTGTCTTCCTGGGAGATACTAGTTTTCTCTGTCTTTCCAAGCGATAGCACAGCTGTTCCCTCCTGCCTGCTATCCACCCCAGCCCCCTCCTCTCTCTCTCTCTCTCTCTCTCTCTCTCTCTCTCTTTTTCCATTTCTTTCAACTTCCAAAAAGCCTCTACATTTGAAGGTTTACTCAGATATTTATTTCTCTACAGACCTTCTGAACACATCACATTTTAGACAAGCTTCAATGACATTAGAATAAATGTTCGATGTTCAAGGAATGAATCCACTTAGGGTGGTTACTTAATGTACTTACATATTACTCTCACTCTACAACAGGCCATCTATAAAAAATAAAAAAAAATCAATCCCAATTTAAAAGATTTTATAAAAAGCAACATCTATAACTTTTTGTATTGCAAACTATTTGATTTCCTCTATTGTCACACATGTCTGATCAATGCATTTATTATTAGGATGGCATATATGTATGCGTGCTGTCGATGCTTGCCTGGGTTGGAATGACCGCGCACAGTTTGTTTGTCCATCTCTGCGTATTGTCATGTGTGAGCATGCGTGCGTGAGTACATGTGTGTGTGTGTTTTGTGCGTAGATGAAACCATGTCTTGCCGTTGTATTTAAGGGAGTCAGATGTTAGCCACAGGACTGTGCGTTTGAGGCCTGTGTATTCTGCTGCGGTGGGAGTGCATCTGTATCTGTTTGAACAGCGCCCCCCCCCCCCCTCTCTGGGCAGGAAGGTCAGCAGCTGCAGTTTTACTGCCTCCACTGCCGGCCAATCGGCCGAAGCTACCGCGAGCGGGGCTAAGTCTAGTTAGCGCACGGCTGACGCACCCTGTGGCCAAACCCGGGTGTGGGGGTCATTGCAGGTCGGAGGGGCGGTGAGGGGCGGTCTTCCCTCAATACGGAGAAGAAAGGCGAGCGGGAAAAAAATCGCTGCATTTCATATTAATCGAACGCCCTGTCTCCCGTTAATTGCCAAAGGTCCCGCGGCACTTATGCCTCAGTGTCCTGGCTATATCGGTCTAGACATAAAATCAACCCCCGGTTGCGCTGGCCAGATGAACCCCCAGATGAACCCCCCTGTTTCCCACAACAGACGATGTGTGATGGGGCGAGCGTTCTGGTAACAATATGGCTGCTGTGCCTGACCCAGATACAGGCGGCGGTGTCCATTGGCGGTAATCGTAGCTAGTCTTGACCCACACTCCAGCGGTCCCTCATCACAAAGCCCCTTGAGATCCGTTGAACATGCCATATAAACGCAATCCCTTATGTAGGCTCGACTCTATGCCCAGGCCACAATCATTGAGCCTGTATTAAGTCACGAGCTTCTTTGCATTCTGAGAGTTCCGAAGGTATAAAAAGACAAACGGCTGAATCCTGTGCTGGTCCTCCGGGACTTTCTGAACCCCTAAATCATTAAAAGTTGGGCCCTGGAACATGATAAAGCAAATGGGCAGCCAGTGATTACTTTTGCTATAAAAAAAGTCATTACTACTGATATTATGCTTAGAATTAAATACCCACTCTGTGGATCTTCGGCAAAGTGTAACTATACTGAACGACCGGACTGGACTCCACAGTACATTAACACTGCCCTTACAGGGAGGGAGGCAGAATCGGGGGAATTCAATTATATCCATATCTGGGCAGTAAATTTAGCAGAATAAATGGGATAGAGTGAGAGTGAGAGAACAGGGTGGAGGGAGGAAGGGAGGGAGGGAGAGTGTCATGTGAGGGGTAAGAAGGGGACAGAGGGGTGGGAATTGCTAAAAAAAAAAAGAGAGAAAGAGAGGGAGAGAAAGCACCAGAAAAGGACAAGGCAGCATAGTAGTGGTGGGCAGGAAAGGAGATGAATTAGGAATGTGGGAATGAATAAGGAAACAGAAGGAAAGAGTGCTGTTAGAGAAGGGTTCCGTAAATGGGCAGGGGGTTAGGGTAGGGGGAGAAACCAACTGCTACAATGTGTATGGTTTAACACTGTCCTTACTGTGACTGCATGTGTGTGTGAGAGAGAGAGTGAGAGAGAAAGAGAGAGTGTGAGAGAAATATATGCTGGTCAAATGTGGAAGTGTCTGTTCTGTATTGAGTGTCTGTACTTGGCTGCACATATGTTAGAACCCCACCCCCATTCCCTTGACGGTGGTATAATCTTATAAACAGAGAGAAGGTAACGGATCAGCCCATCTCCCTCCCAATGGGAAGGGGAAAGGGGAGGCTTTGATGTCGAGTGGAGCATGTAGTCTTGCACCGAAGAGTTCAGCATGCTGCATGAATGGCACGCATGACCAATTTCACACGCTATCGCACAATTTTACACACAGAGCATCCGCATTGCATGCCTTGTGTACAAGAACACACACAAACACACACACACACACACACACACACACAATCACAGACCACGTGCCAAAGATGTGCCAGCATTGGGTTCTCTCAATAAATTATGCCAGTGAAAAGCAGTAGACTTTGGCCCAGTAATATTGCGTAAAATGCTGGTTTTCCAGTTCAGATGCTCAGTGTGTGTACGGAAGTTTGACCTCCCAGCTTCAACCACCGTTTTAATCACCCGCTTTTCCGCTCTCTATTTCAGGACGATCATTCCATGTTCTTCCAGTTTGGACCCTCCATTGAGCAGCAAGCCTCGGTCATGTTGAACATCATGGAGGAGTATGACTGGTACATATTTTCCATCGTCACCACCTACTATCCCGGTTATCAGGACTTTGTCAACAAGGTAACCGAAACAGCTGGCAAAACGGTTTTACGCGTTTGCTAAACACTGCATGGCACAGTGAAAGCACATTACATTACATTGCATTACATTTATTTGGCATTATCCAAAGTGACGTATTGTGCATTTCATGGTCATGGACAACTACAATACACAGGTTCAGTTCGATACAATGCTTATTTTGTACAGCTATTTCTAGCCAAGAACACAGTTTAGTTCACGCAGTGAACACTATTCTGACCTAACCTCTGCAAAGCCAACTAGGCAGAAGAACAAGCTACAGTATTAGGACAAATACAAATTACCAAAAAGTGCTGGGATGGGGGAACATGTAACGAGTGTCATGAAATGGGGGGGGGGGGACAAATGCACAAATGATGAGAAAGGCCTTGATGCTAATGCTTGGGCTAACAACCGAAAACTCAGGGCTTCCATGCAGGCAACACCTAAGCAGTTTCAAATGAGTCCTACAGGCGACCCAGAATATTAAAACGCTGAAAACGGAATCCTTTTTCTCGAGGGCAGCGAGTACTTGCATGACGAGTAAATGGCATTCCTATCATTCATTCGGGGACATTCAGATGTTTTGCGTTTCTGGGTTTTATGAGGGAGTAGTGAATTGATTTGTGGAACTGTAAATGTGTGTAAACTGGACTCAATTAATGCTCATTGTTTGTGGAAAGCGTGCTCTATTCACTTTCAGTTTCTGTGAGGTTTGGTACATTTACACTGTGTGTGTGTGTACGTGTGTGTGTGTGTGTGTGTGTGCATTGCATGTGCGTGTGTGCATGTGTATGTGCGCATTGCATGTGTGTGTGCGTGTGTGTGCATCCGTGTGTGTGTGTATGTGCATTGCGTGTACATGTGTGTGTGCATGTACGTGTGTGTTTGTGCATTGTGTGTGTGTGTGTGCGTGTGCGTGTGTGTGTGTGTATGTGCACGTGTGTATGCGCGTGTGTATGTGCGCCACAGATCCGCAGCACCATAGAGAACAGCTTCGTGGGCTGGGAGCTGGAGGAGGTGCTGCTGCTGGACATGTCGGTGGACGACGGCGACTCCAAGATCCAGAACCAGCTGAAGAAGCTGCAGAGCCCGGTCATGATGCTGTACTGCACCAAGGAAGAGGCCACCACCATCTTCCAGGTGGCCCACTCGGTGGGGCTCACCGGCTACGGCTACACCTGGATCGTCCCCTCGCTGGCGGCCGGGGACGCCGACAACGTGCCCGCGGAGTTCCCCACAGGTACGGACAACCTGGGGGGCCGGCGGGGGCCCCCTAGAGACCCCAACCGAGTCGCTGGCGCCGCCGCCCCGAGTCCTGCTGTTGGGTTCTGTCGGATGCAGGGTGTAGCGTTCGCACGCCAGCAATCTGGAAGCGTGAGTCTGAATCACTTCGTGATGATGACTCACGAGCCCCTTTGGAGAGACATGAACGCGCGAGAAAAGGTTCGGGAAGGCAGTTCGGGGGCCCGACTTATTTCGCATTTAATCCGCTGGTTTTGGCGTATCTCCACACTCGCAGAAGTATTAGCACCTCATAGATAGTGTATTATTGCTTTATGTTTTTTGGGGAAATATTGCAACACGGAATCCGGCAGCGGAATCCTCAAGGATGCAAGTCGCAAAATAGCCGGGAAACCATTCAACCTCGGCTTTGTTACGAATCGTATTAAAAAACACGTCAGTCAGGACACTGCTGTCCTCTCGGTGACACTGGGAAGCGTTGTTCCGTGTTAAGCCGGCTCCGTGCACAGTGCAGGTGGTCTGGACAGGTGTTGTTCTGATCCCAGCCAAAGCCACGTATTGCGTGGTCAAAGCAAGTCAAGCCTGTGGTCTACACCAGTGTTTCTCAGCTCTGGTCCTGGGGACCCACTGCCCTGCATGTTTTAGATGTCTCCCTGCTCCAACGCACCTGATTCAAATGAACGGGTCGATATCAAGCCTGATAACGACCCGTTCATTTGAATCAGGTGCGTTGGAGCAGGGAGACATCTAAAACATGCAGGGCAGTGGGTCCCCAGGACCAGGGTCGAGAAACACTGGTCTACACTTTGCTCACGATCTGTCCGCTAGAGGAGAGCGAGCAGCTTCCCGCCGTGCGGCCCTTCCCTCCCTCATCTCTCTCTCTCCATCGCTCCCTCGCTCTTTCACGCTCAGGCCTCATCTCCGTGTCGTACGACGAGTGGGACTACGGCCTGGAGGCTCGGGTCCGTGACGCGGTGGCCGTCATCGCCATGGCAACCTCCACCATGATGCTGGACCGCGGGCCGCACACTCTCCTGAAGTCGGAATGCCACGGGGCCCCCGACAAGAAAGGCCCGAGCGCCGGGAACCCAAACGAAGTGCTCAGGTGAGGCGCCGTTGGTTCTGATCGCTGTGCTGGGGGGCCGAGGTGTGCGACGCCACTCACTCGAAAAGTTTTCTGAAGTTCCCGGACAAAAAAAATAAATGCTACAAAAATGGCCATGGCTATCGTTCACCATCATCATCATCATCATCATCGTCATCGTCATCGTCATCGTCATCACCATCATCATCATCATAATCATCACCACCACCACCATCATCATCATCTCCACTATCATCATCACCATCATCATTGTCATTGTCATTGTCACCATCATTACCATCACCATCATCATCGTCATCCTCATCATCATCGTCATCGTCGTGTTTGTAGTGTATAAACAGAGCATGTGATCATATCTGAGTTTCTTCCTTTAGTTGGGTACAGTTAAACTCTTCAGTCATACACTTAACGGCTTTAATGTTATTTAATGTGCGTGTTTGTTCGTAGTGATAAATCTTTGGATGCTTCCGGGCTTTAGGCTTTTGGGTGTCTTCTTTTATAATAATTTTCTCTGTTATTAGCACTCCTCTTGTAGATTTTTCTGTCTCTAGGCAATGTTTAAAGGATTTTGAGCAGTTTCACTTCATTCAATGGAAGCTCTTAAAGCTCTTTCACACTATCATACACAATGGTATGCTGTTGGGTTATTCATGTTTTAGCCGGGGATTGAGCTGCTGCTTTTTCACATTTTCGAAACAGGAGAGCAGCACAGCACGCGCACATTATGAAGGCACGAGTGTAGCAGTGTCTCATTCCACTTTAATTTTTCTTTGACCCTCTGAGTTTGAGTGCAGTGCAAGACAGAGTTCAAGAACGCATTCAATTTTAAATGCAATCTGTGAATATTCTCTGGGTAAATTGTTGTCATTACCGTTGATGCATTAATGTATGTCCCAGATGAAAGGAGATCCATACCCTTGGCTTATATTTATTGGATTGCAGCGTACAACGGTCTTGTTTTTGGCCAGTGGTGGTTGGTGAGCCGCAAAGAGGAGAAACAGGGGGGTGTACTTACATTGCACAACCATCCTTATCCTACTTCTGAACATTTTACACAATTGGCGAGGATAACAATGAATACAAGGCAAACATGGGTTGCCACAAAACACTCAAAGTGCCACAATCACTACTGCTGCAACGTTTGGCAGAAGGGAATAAAAATGAAACATTTGCCGAGGTGTAATCTTAACATAAGGCAGGCGGAAAATGATCTGAAATAGCTTCAGGTTTAAAGTTAGATGCTCTGCATCGCCTGTTTCTTGCCCACAGATCGCCACTGGCTTAATCCATGCTGCATTTCCATTATTTTGATGTTAGAAGTGCATGGAAGAATATCTGTTATGCTTGCGGTAGGCTCTGTTATTCAAAAAAAAAAAAAGAAGGGATGTGTGAATTACTTGTGAAAGGTAGCTCTTCATATGATGGTAAGCCTATTTGTACTCATTTAGGCAATGATTATCCCTGTGGGGCCAACAGCTGTATTTATTTATTTATTTTTTTGCCCTTGAAGAAAAGTTGTGCTTTCAGGGTAACAGAAACCTTTTAGGTAATGTATTTTGAAATTCACATCCGGGCCATCTGAAATAATGTGGTTAGTTAAAGGAAGGAGTCATCTTTATAGATAAAGCTCAAATGGTGCCACATGATTGCTCTAAACTGACCTTTGGTTCCACACCATTAATCTCTGAAAAATATGAAATTATTACAATGTTTAAAAATAAAATAAACATTTTTGCCTGCGTGTGATATTTGTACAGATTATGCAGATTTGACGGCGGATTAGGCAGGTAATCAGACATAAATTAAATAGATTTGTTAATTATTAATTATTGATTATTAAAATCAGACATATTAAAAATCAATCAGGCAATACAGAGGAAGCTTGTCGTTAGAATAATCAGACCCTATGTCATGACACTGTTCCTTTGAGCGAAAAATATTCTGTGAAATCCAGTTTACTTCGCCGGTTGTTGTTTTAATTATTAATTAGAATGCTTTATTTGTGCTAATATGAACACGGCAAACGAAATGCACTGAAAGTTTATAACAGTGCGTGCACACTGAGGATAGAGAGTCCCAGATGCTTCCTTTACACAGCGATACGTGACTATTTTTGGATGTAGCTCTGTAGAAAATGGCAGAATGCAGGCAGACCTAGTGATTCACTGAGCCACGGCTTCTGGTGGTTCGGGCTGTTCTATCTTATTTCGGTGATGTTCTGCTCAGGGTCCAAAAAAAAAAAAAAAAAAAAAATAATATATATATATATATATATATATATATATATATATATATATACAATCCCAATTTTTAAAAATCTTTCTCTGAACATTCATATGAAATGTCCAACATATCATTACGGTATTCCATTTGGCACATGAAATTAGCAACTATGAAAATGTTAACTTCTAACCTCTCTCTCTCTCCCTTCCTTTTTCTTTCTCTCCCTCCTGCAGACCACCCATTAGAGCAGCTTATTACCATCTTCACAAGTCTTTAATCCCTCTCAGTCATTGTCTCTCTGTCAGACGTGTTAAACACATACGCATACACGGCGCTCTACAATACACAATTTACATATGATTAGATCATACGTTTGATAGGGATTCCTACGTGTACGATCTTCAGATAAGGGCTTCTGATAGGATTCTTTGGCTTGTCTTCGTAAGGGGAACCATTTTTAGTCCTTTATGGGACTCTCCATGGTGGGTGTGAAAAGTGTGACAGCTTGCGGATTGAACCATTTCAACTGACAAGGCACCCCTGAACCAGACAGGGTTCCTCTATGGGGGCACAGAGGGGCCTTTTGGAACCCTTTCTTCTCAGTGCTTACACTGGCTGCTGCTAGCACGCTGTCAGAACATGCTGTAACGTTTCCAGTTTCAGAAACGATTCTGAAATATCGCAGTACTTCCACATATCGTGGTATAGTATTAAGTATACTCTGTAAAGAGGCATATGAGTCCCATTGATATTAAAATCGGTTTTGCAAGGGATCCCTTGCTAAGAGGTGGTGGTGTATTGCATTAATAGTGTACTATATTCTTATGAATGTATTTACGGCACTATTTGTAC
This sequence comes from Anguilla rostrata, assembly GCF_018555375.3. NCBI lineage: Eukaryota > Metazoa > Chordata > Actinopteri > Anguilliformes > Anguillidae > Anguilla > Anguilla rostrata. The sequence goes on from NC_057934.1 coordinate 64,572,189, forward strand.
CAATTAAAAGGAAACTCAATTAAAATTTTATTTTTCATTATTTTATTAATTTCATTATTCACCTGCATTGTTCCCAGAGTGTATGTGTAAATGCACATGTCTGTGTACAACAAGTGACTGTACATAAGTGTGAAATGTGCATGCATGTTCGTGTGCCTGGTGTGTGGGGGTCTTCATCTGAACCCTGCTAACCTGCACTCTCCCAGGATTTGCACATTGACTAAGAGGATACTGTATGGATATAGGTATGTGTCGGGAGAATATATGTGAATATTAATAATTACCTTTAAGCACACGGCGAAAGCAAAAACATGGGGGAGGACGATATGTTGGAAGGTGAGAGAGCCAGCTATATTGTACATGTAGTTTTGCATAAATATGCAAAAAGTGAGAGATGGAGGGGAGCGGGGGCAGTAGTCAGGGTAAAAAGATGCCCCTATCTTCCTCTCTCTCAGTCTCTCTCGGGTGAGATTATTGTTCCCATGGCAACGCGGCAGATTGCTTGGAAATCGCCGTGGTTGTGGGCGCCATGGCAACACATTACATATGCTGGTGAGTCTCCCTCAGTACTCAGCCTCAGTTGGAGTGTATATTTATCCATATACATATAATATATAACATTGTACGAAGAAACAGAACAAATAATATGCCATTAAACCCTCTTTGTGGACAGTGATGTGGAGTGTGTTAACAAGGCATTACATGCAGCATATAAATTGCGTGTGCTTAGTCATATACATGTTAACAGCATGTATGGTCCATTTCAGAATTTTACAGCTTAGCTTTAAAATTCTGTGCAATTAGGAGCGGGACATATAGCATACATGTAAATATGTAACCATAGAAACACATGCAATCATGTGACCAAGTGTACGTGTATGAGCATGTGAGGGTTATGCTGTTGAGGACACTATTCAATTTAGGGAGTAGAAATGTGTGTATAAATGTTACACTGCTGAACACGTTCATGGTCAGGCTCGTTTGTTCAGACCTGTTATTTATTTCTTGTATTCATGTTTGTGAGGCAGAGTGTTGTCATGGAAATGCCAACCCACAGAGAGAGAGAGAGAGAGAGAGAGAGAGAGAGAGAGAGAGAAGAGAGAGAGAGAGAGAGCCAGAATGGAGAAGAGATGATCTGACTTTATCTGACAGTTACACGCACATGCTGGCATGCACACACACACACACACACACACACACCTGGTAACTGAGAAACACACCCGTACATAACATGCGTGATACGCTTGCTGCTGCATTCAGTGACGCTGTGCTAATACCAGCGTGCTGAAAACTGGAATCCTGCTGTCACGCGGCTGCCGGTTTAAGAACACAAAAATGTTTTATTTCACAAGAATGAGAAAAGGAATTGTTCCTTTGCATTATATATATTTTATGCTCACAATGCATTTTGAAGTTTGTCAAGTGCCTTTTTTCACCCAATTTTTCAATGAAGGGGCCAAGCTGAAAGTGCTGTAAGGGAATGCTGGTTTTTCTAAGGAAAGTGCTACAATTAATTTTACAAACCTGAATGAAAATAATTACCCATATGTTAGTGGGGAAGAAAAAAAAGCTGGGAAAAAATTTCTCCTTCAATCCCTCAATGTAACTGCTGATACATTTAACGGAATATCTGCCTTGTGTGTGTGCATGCGCGACTGCGCATGTGTGCGTGCGCGTGTGCTTGTGAGTGCACGTGTGTGTGTGTGCGCGCATGTGCCTGTGCTTTTGCGAGCGTGTGCACGCATGTGTGCGTGTGTGTGTGTGTGTGTGCGTGTGCTTGTGAGAGCGTGTGCATGTGTGTGTGTACGTGTGTGTGCGTGTATGTGGTTTTGATAGCCTAAGAGTTAAGCACACCTGAAAGGAAACCTAAAGCCTACACGGACTGTACCAAAAAACGATAGCACTGTCACTGGCCGTCACCTACCGGCTGTGACAGAAGCCACTGGCCACAGGTTCCCGGGCAGAACTGGTAGCCTTCGCGGCTCAGCGGCGGAGCAGCCCTGAGCAGATCAGGTGCGAAGTGGGTGTGGGATCTCGGTGGCATCGGGCAGTGGGGGGGGGAACTCGTGGAAGAGGAGCGATGCTGCGGGCGCCCGCGCGGTAAACGGGTGGCACTGTGGCCGGGGGGGGGGCGCGATCGGTCGGTGATGTCATACTCCGGGTCGCGCCGCGGTGGCACGGTGGCACGGTGGCGCTTCGCTGGCACACAAGCGCTGGGGCAGCGGAGCCATGGAGCTGCAAAGGAAGTGCCAGCTTCCCGGATGAGCAGGGGACCTTAACTTAAAAAAAATGAATGGTGCACGAGGTGGATTGTTAAAAATTGGTTATTTATTTTAGTCTTGCTAGTGTCTCGAGTCCAGTCAAAAGGGGCAGTGTGTGAGTGAATGCTGGTGTTCATTCCGAGACTGTCTGTGTGTACAGGTATCTCATGAATGTGACCTTTGAGGGACGTAACCTGTCGTTCAGTGAGGACGGCTATCAGATGCACCCTAAACTGGTCATCATCCTGCTGGACAAGGAAAGGCAGTGGGACAGGGTAGGTCCCTCTCTCTCTGCTCTCCTCGTTTCTTACTAAATACAGATAGATTACCGCTCTTCCTTTTATTAATTTCTATCTGTCTCTATAAGTCTCTCTTTTCATCTGTCTGTTTCCTGTCCACTGATACGATTGCAAGATGAGTTGTAAGGGCTTTATAATGTTGAGTCAAATCTGAGTGTGTATATGTGTGTGTGTGTGTGTGTGTGTGTGTGTGTGTGTCATGTTTACACATATGAATGAGTGTGTGCAAATGCCTGTGTTCATGTTTACAAAGTATCGTATTGGCTCTGTTATTTTAGTGGTAATTTACTCTGATGCCCTCTATGTTTTACAGTGCATGTGCTAATAAATGTATGGTTTTGAATCCCAGATCCATGTTCATTATTAATAAATCCTGGCTGTCTGTGTAGCTTTCAGATGTCACACCTGTGCCCAGGTCACTCACTCGCTCACTCACACACTCTCCGTCCGTACCTGTCTCAGGTGGGGAAGTGGGAGAACGGCTCTCTCTCGATGAAGTACCACGTGTGGCCGCGCTTCGAGCTGTACTCGGACACGGAGAACCGCGAGGACGACCACCTGTCCATCGTCACGCTGGAGGAGGCCCCCTTCGTCATCGTGGAAGACGTGGACCCGCTGAGCGGCACCTGCATGAGGAACACGGTGCCCTGCCGGAAGCAACTGAAGAACCTGTGAGAATATGAGCCCCGCATTACTGGCCACTGCTCTTTACTACTGACCACTGCTCTGTACTACAGACCACAGCTTTATATCCCCAACAATAGCCCCGAATCACTGACTGTATCTCCACATTACTGACCACTGCTCTTTACTGCTGACCACTGCTCTGTACTACAGACCACAGCTTTATATGCCCAACAATAGCCCCGAATCACTGACTGTATCCCCACATTACTGACCACTGCTCTGTACTACAGACCACAGCTTTATATCTCCAACAATAGCCCTGAATCACTGACTGTATCCCCACATTACTGACCACTGCTCTGTACTACAGACCACAGTTTTATATCCCCAACAATAGCCCCGAATCACTGACTGTATCCCCACATTACTGACCACTGCTCTGTACTACAGACCACAGCTTTATATCCCAACAATAGCCCTGAATCACTGACTGTATCCCCACATTACTGACCACTGCTCTGTACTACAGACCACAGCTTTATATCCCCAACAATAGCCTCGAATCACTGACTGCATCCCCACATTACTGACCACTGCTCTGTACTACTGACCACTGCTTCATATCCCGAACAATAGCCCTGAATCACTGACTGTATCTCCACATTACTGAGCACAACTCTGTATTACTGACCATAGTTTTTATCACGAACAATGCTACTGCATCACTGAGTATGCCTCCACATTACTGACCATAGCCCTATTGCCAACAGTAGTTTTATATTAACAACCATAACTCCACATTGTAGACCAGTGTTGTATTACTTACAAGTCCCACATCACTGCCTAGAGCCTCGTGTGACTGTGTTGACAGATCCATACCTTATCAGTCAACACTGTTCTTATTACTTTAGAAAGCCTCAGATTGTCCCTTTAACCTTGCCTCCCTAAACTGAACCCCACTCAAGCAGTGGTGTATAACCTTGAATCACAGACTGCGCTGTGTGTGAATTCACCTGCTCATTACTGTCGGCAGTGCCGTATTACTGCGTGCAACCCATCTCTTACACTCCGCAGCCCTTTCCTGTCAGCTGAAAACCACACATTACTTTCTACAGTCCCACATTTCACTGTCTGCAACATGATCTTACTGTCTAAGCCCCCTAATATTCAGTACAACCGTCTCTATTTTCCTGCAACTCTACCTTGCTGCTAGCATTTTCACTTCTCTGCACTCCCACTGATGCATTCTGTTGTTCTGCATTTGCTCCACCGACGTTCAGAGATTGTTTTGTGTAGCGCGTGCTTATTGAGCTTTTATTGGTTTGAATTTGCTGCTGTGTTTGAAACCCGTGCATGTGGAGTTCCTTTATCGGCGTAGAAGCTATCGTCTTTTTGATGCCCAACGCAGAAATATTTCTGTGGAATTTCTGCTTTTATGTAATTTCAGCCCAGTAATGTAGCAATGCCACACCTGGTTAGCGAGAATTCTGGTGCCTTGGGATTTAAAACAAGAGTTGAGACTTCCTCGTATCTAAGTAACGTCTTGTGAAGCCGGCAAATTTCTATCTGACAATAAAATGTCAGTCGATTTGTTGTAGGCGTATGGTTATTTCAGCGTGTGGGATCGAGTTAAGTGTTTTAAACGTTTATTTTTTTTTGTACATCTGCTGTCTGTTAACTGTTGCTGTCTAAAACATTACTTGTATGCCCTGTTTCTCTCTTTCCATTTCAATCCTCCTGTTCTGCCTCTTGGTCTCACTCACTCCAACTGTGCTCACGTCTTCACCCTCACCCACCTCTTTTTGCATGCTTTCCTCCTGAATTTTCGGCTCTGCTATCACATGTATGTGTTATTCGGTTACTGTCCCCCCCTCAATACCCCCCCCCCCCCACGTCTACCCTGCCTGTCTCTCCTGCAATCGTTTATATTTGTATGGCTCTCCACAATTGGCTTTTCATCTTTTCTTCTCACCTCTTTTACTCATCTGTCCATCTTCCCATATCTCTCTCTCACTGTTCATTCTGTCACTTCCTGCCTGTTCATTTCATACCTCACGCTTTCATTCCTCACTGTTCTTTAATCTCCTGTTCCTATTTCCCTTACGCTCACTCTTCCCTCTTCTTCTGTTTTGCGATCCCCTCTCGGTTTTCCAATGTGCCCACTCTTCCATTTTCCATCTCTTTCTGGCTTCCCTTCCTTTCATCCGTTTATTTTCCCAAAATTCTGTGACCCTAACCTTCCATTCCTCTCCCACCTGCTCTCTCCTCCCTCCTTCCCTCTCTCCCTCCCTCCCTCCCTCCCTCAGCAATCAGACGGGAGATGGTGGCATCTACATCAAGCGCTGCTGCAAGGGCTTCTGCATCGACATCCTGAAGAAGATCGCCAAGTCCGTCAAGTTCACCTACGACCTCTACCTGGTCACCAACGGCAAGCACGGCAAGAAGATTAATGGGACCTGGAATGGCATGGTGGGAGAGGTGTGGAACTCGCCACGTTTTTCACCCTGTGATGCAGCAGTTCTGTGTGTGTGGAAGGAAGAAGGTGACCAGGGGAAAAACCTCAGGAAGTAAAATCGGAGCAAAAAAGCTGTTGAGACCCTTAGACTATTTTGCTCAGTTATTCAGGTATTCAGGGGGACAACCATGCAGTTGTTGAATTAGTGTACGAAAAGTGATGGTTAGGAACAAACAAAGGGTTGATACAGCATTTAACTAAAACTTGGGGACAACTGGTAAAACATTTAAGAGAGAAGGAGTTAAACAGCAGAGACTGGAGCACAGCTGCTCACTGGCACGTACAAAATCAGGCACTCACAAACAGTGTACATGCCATGCACATGCAGCCCAAAGACATTGGCACACATATACCTACGCACAAACAAACACTCGCTGATGTACACATGCACAAAGACAGTGTATCAAAACCTCCATACACACAGACGCACACACACGCACACACACAAACACTGTGAGGTCTGTCCCATTTTTGGAGCAGTGCTGTAGGGCTCAGGTATTTGTGGCTAAATATACCTGTAGAGATGCAGAGGCTGGGAGGGGAAGGAGAGTGAGTGTTGGGGGAGGGATGGCTATTTCCAGCTGCCATGGCCCACTGAAATAACCCACTTTTTCCCTCACTCCCCCCCAGGTCAGCCCGTTTTGATCCCTGCTCACAAAATGTAGTGACCTCCCACTGACCTCCCTCTCCGTTTCTCAGGTGGTACTGAAGAATGCCCACATGGCGGTGGGCTCCCTCACGATCAACGAGGAGAGGTCGGAGGTCATCGACTTTTCTGTGCCCTTCATCGAGACGGGCATCAGCGTCATGGTCTCCCGTAGCAACGGCACCGTCTCTCCCTCTGCCTTTCTGGGTGAGAGTCCCCTGGCATGCACCTGAGCACACGTGCGCACACACACTCTCTCTTTATCTCTCTCACACACACACACACACACACACGCTGTCTCACACACCACCGTGTCTCGCGCAGGCATACACACACGACCACACCTCGTTCGGCTTCCTATTCACCGTTTCTGCCCGAACGCTTGACATTAATATTCTGCAATGTTCAGTCGTGTGCTCGTGAACTTGCTGTATTAACACTGCCCCCCCCCCTCCCTCCCTCCCCCTCCCCCCTCCCCTCCTCGATCTCCCTCAGAGCCGTTCAGCGCGGATGTGTGGGTGATGATGTTCGTGATGCTGCTGATAGTGTCGGCGGTGGCCGTCTTCGTGTTCGAGTACTTCAGCCCGGTCGGGTACAATCGATGTCTGGCGGACGGGCGAGGTGAGAAAAACGGCGGGAAGACGCGACGTGTCCGGGGACTGCGTTTCTCGGCAACAATTTGCGCCGCGCTAGCACGCGCCCGCTCAATGCTGCGCCTGTCCGACTCGGGCAAGGGGTCTGGGCTGATGTGTCAAACAGCAACCTGTCCATAAGGGCTGCCTTCTGCTGTCTGGCAACGGCGGGAGTGTTTCTCTCCCCAAAAAGTCCCTCTACGTACACGTTTCCTCTGCCATGATGATGATAATGATGATGAGTATTTGATTATTGTAGCAAGAGCAATGAAAATATTATTGTTGAAGTTGTTATTATTGTTATTATTATTATTATTATTATTATTATTATTATTATTATTATGTTATTCTTATTATTATTATTATTATTATTATTATTATTTATGCTATTTATTAGACACCAGTAGAGTGCCCGTAATTCATAAATTAATTTATACAAATGTAGCCGAACATCAGTATACAAAAACATCAATACAGAGACTAATGGTGAAACAATTTGCGTGCAATTATCCAAATTGCAACCAATAAACAAAAGACAAGACGTAGAATTGGATTCCACACTGATGAACTCCCACAGGAAGACTCCGAAGATCTTTTGTCTGTGTGAATGCGGGGCTTCTGCTGGTTATGAAGATAAACCATTCTATTAATTTAGCGATTTTTACTGACATACGCAATTCAGCTAAGTCCCTGAACAAAATTAAAATGCGACTGGGTAATTTTTATGTTGTTCCCTGTTCCCTGTCGTAACCCGCTCAAATATAGTCTCCATTCCCCTGAATTTTAGACAGCGTGTACTGTATGTGCATTTGTATGCGCTGTTCCTTCCCCGGTGCTGTTGTACTGCACTGTTTTTACGTCACTGCTAAACTGCAGTAGCATAATTACAGAGCACTGTGCCATTCGACTCCCACTCGTCCTTTTTTTTTCAAAGAATCAGATGCAAGACTTTCCAAATCACAGCTACTGGACTAAACAACTCTTAACGCCCCCGTCCCCCCCCCTGCTCCTCTCCCTCAGAGCCCGGCGGTCCCTCCTTCACCATCGGAAAGGCCATCTGGCTGCTCTGGGGCCTGGTCTTCAACAACTCCGTCCCCGTCCAGAACCCCAAAGGCACCACCAGCAAGATCATGGTGTCCGTCTGGGCCTTCTTCGCCGTCATCTTCCTGGCCAGCTACACTGCCAACCTGGCCGCCTTCATGATCCAGGAGGAGTACGTGGACCAGGTGTCTGGGCTGAGCGACAAAAAGGTAGGCTGCGCCTGGCGGGTCTGCAGCTTGACCTGCGTGTGTGTGTTCGTGAGCGTGTTCCTCATGCGATGGCCCTCGCAAGACCGAGAATGAGCGTGCTCTGAAAACATGTACATGTACACACGTCATTGGCTTCTTCTTCTTTTGCCATCTCTTCTTATCTGCTGGAACTCGAACCTCTCGTTTCTTGTCGTCTGTTGCACCTCTCAGTTCCAGAGGCCGAATGACTTCTCCCCGCCTTTCCGATTTGGGACGGTGCCCAACGGCAGCACGGAGAGGAACATCCGGAACAACTATAAGGAGATGCACAGCTACATGGTGAAGTTCCACCAGAAGAATGTCAACGAAGCGCTGCAAAGTCTGAAGACTGGGTGAGTGTGTGGGGAGCAGTGGGCGGGAGGGCTTGTTAGGCTTGTGTATCAGTTTGCTTGTGTTTCTGATTGTAACGCTGCCCCCTATGGCATGTAAGAGTATGAATATATATAGATGAATATATGAATATGAAAAATTAAAAATTGATGGTTACTTAGGAATAGTGTGGGATCAGTGGCTAGGTCTCCTTATCCAGTGATTGTTGGTGATCTGACTGCACTGGTTACTCCAACAGCAAAAAACGAAAACATTTTTACTGGGCTTTCACGAGAAAATCACTACCGCCTTGATCACAAACACTTCTCTGGACAAATAAGGTGGACAATGCATCCATGAACCAGACCTTCACGTACTTCTGTAGTGAACACTGGCCCTTCTGCCCGTCCCCTCTCAAATTTTTTTTTTTACCCCAATCTGCCCAGTAAACTGGACGCCTTCATCTACGACGCGGCCGTGCTGAACTACATGGCCGGGAGGGACGAGGGCTGCAAGCTGGTGACCATCGGCAGCGGGAAGGTCTTCGCCTCCACGGGCTACGGCATCGCCATCCAGAAGGACTCCGGCTGGAAGAGGCAGGTCGACCTGGCCATCCTGCAGCTCTTCGGCGACGGTAAAGCTCCAACCGCCCGCCCCTCGCCGGGGCCTTTTTTGCGCTGTCGGCGCGGTTCTTTACGCTCTGCCTCGCTGGCGTTATTCTTTAAAAAAAAAAAAAAAAAAAAAAAAAAAAAGACCGTGATTGGAGGAGGCAAGGTGACCTGTGCTGGCAGGAAGGCTACAGCATTCCTCCATGCTTGTACAGGTTCAGACAGCCGGGGAATATTTATTTCTCGGCCCTCGGGCTGACTACGAAAAGCGGGGGAATCCGTGCGGAGGGGGGGACTGTCGGGTACACACCTGGCGCTTACGCGCGCACGCAGATGTCCAGCCCTGCTCGCTCGCTCGTAGTCAGGTGACAGCCTGTGCCATTCTCGTTCCGGGTTGTAAATGCGCTTTAAAGCACGCGAAACTTCTAACCAGACCTGGCGTTTGTGTTTGCGATGGGCGCCCCAGGGGTATGTGCCTGTGTCTAAACTTACAGGATAGCCTCTGTTTTTTCAAATGGCGAGCCTAGACGGGCTGAGTGTTCTTATGTTGTTACGTTCTGTGCTGCCTGGTCCGTTGCTATGATCCTTGACAGGGAGACCAACCGATTGAGGGTAATTTAGAAATTTTCTGTTCTGCGGCTTTGGCTATCACTGCTTGAAGGAATGTAACGTGTGTAATCTTGAAATCTTGGCTTTTTACCTGAAGCATAATCGTAGATGGCCAGATCTGAATATTTCAGTCTGTATTCACCAATCACTCTAACCTTAATGAAAGATTTAAATTAATTGCATATGTATTCTCTTCATTGGTTTGTCTGACTGCCCTTTTCAGTGTTTTAGAATGTGGGAATATTTATTAATAAGAATACAATTTACAGTATGTAACTAAGCAAATTGTTACATACAATATTTGTGAGAGACAAAAACCATTTTAATAAATGTATTCTGCTGCTAATGACTAATTGAAGCCAATCAGTTGCCAAATTACAGTGTGTAGAGGGATGTTGGTTTTGGAAGTCTGTTGGAGCAGTACTGTTGGTGCTTGCAGTGTGCTACACCGCCACCAAACTTTGGAAGCAGATGCTTGAAACGGATTCAGCTTGAGTCTGTGGGGAGGGGGAGGGCATGGAAGTACAGTAGGTGGAGAGGGAGAGATGGCCAGTCAGGCAGCAGACTCAGAGTGTGTGGGAGGGCTGGATGGTTCTGGCAAGGAAGGCCTGGGAGGATGGAGCAGTGGTTCTGTAAAATGGGTGGAGGCTGCTACACCCTGTCTTTAGTCACTAGACAAGAAAGATTATGAAGCCCAGGTCTACAATGCAATGCTATGGAAGGAGTCAGTGTTGGGTTAAATTGGGTTGTGAATTAGGGTGTCTCACATGAGAAGCAATGTCTTCCACTGTATCAGAAATAGTAAACTCGGGTGAAATTTAACTGCACTTGTTTCATTTTTTAAAAATCAACTTTGTGTTTCTTGGCATCTGCGGTTTGGCTGTATTGTGTTATTTAGATAAATATAGCTTGGATTAATACTCATTTCTGATTGGTTGACAGCTGTGTATTTTATTTGCGTATAGGCACAGAAATCCAAGTACTTTGCCTCATTAGTGTTCTAAATCACAATGCGAAACCTTTCAAATTGTTGGCTTAGAAATCCTGAAATAAAAGGAAACGTAACCATAGCAACAGGTTATAACGATTGATTCATAAAACCATAGCTAAGGTTAAATATGTGGGAAAAAAGTGTTTTTATCGAGAGAATGTCTTGCAACACATTACATCTAGCAAAAAGAAATTGTGGTTAGGTGTGCAGTATTTATTAACTCTGGAAGTATTAACATAGAGTAGTTATGTGGATTAGAGTAAATGACACCGCTGACTATTTACTCACGATACTGGTAGCTAACTGCATCATAGCCATAATTAATGTCTACTTAATTTTTCATTGATAAATGTCTTTTCCGTTTTCTTATGTTTCTCATAGCTGAAAGTGATAGACAATTCTGTAGAATCCGAACTCTACAGTTCTCTACAAATCTACCATACTACTACCAGAACTACTGTTCATTTAGCCTAGTGGCGGACGTGCACATAATGGTTTTAGATGTGTACTTAATTAGAAGTTTTTAAAATACCATTTTATTTGAATAATTCATTTTAGTTGCAGCCATGGTATAAGAGATATGAACCACTCCATGCCAGTGCATATGCAAGAATATATGGTACTTCAGTGGTGGTTAATAGCCCTTGGCTTTCAGCCTCAGGCTGATCACCACCCTGTTGTGCTATATGCACAGTATGTCATGGCTTATGTCTTACATAGGACATAATATAAAGCAAGTATAGATGGTTGATGGTGCACGATGGTGAACCTCCCATCTTCTGCCCAAAATAATGGCCTAGTTACAAGTGGCGGCATATCTTCTAGAACGTCTCGAGACATTTGGACGCATGTGTCTATGTGGGTCAGCGTGGAGTGTCAGCCCCGTATCGTGTGGACTCCCTTCGAAGACTTCAAAGTCATTTTGTCACATGCTGATCTGGACATTCTTGGTGTGGCCTAGTTCCTGAAAGCCGTCCGCAAGTCGGAGAGCCGCGCGAGACACTGACACAATTGCACTGGGAGTTTAAGAACGGGGCTACGGGCAGGCAGCAGTCCCACAGACCTCTCATGAAAATGTATCACTCTCTCCCCTTCGCCAGTGCTTGTTATTTTGAGGACCTTTGACCGTGAGAAATACAAGTGGCGGCTTTGATAATTTCATACCTTAGGAGTGGTCCTCAATGGCTACCTACAGTATAGTGCCACAAAAGCCACAACATTCTACATAAAATATTAATGCATGCATGTGTGTTTGTTTGTAATGGATTGCACATATGTAGTGTTTTTTATGATTTAAAAGTGCTTCACAGTGAAGTGAATGAAGGGGGGAAACTCCCCTTGTCCACCAGCACCAATGACAGCGAGCACACGCACATAAATATGTTCATATACCTACATAGACACATGATACAGACCACTGACAGAACTGAGTACACATTTCTTTAATGCAAAAATACTTTGCTTCTCTCTCCCATGCCTCTAACCAGTTCCCCCTCTTTTCCCCCGCTCAGGTGAGATGGAGGAGCTGGAGGCCCTGTGGCTGACAGGTATCTGCCACAACGAGAAGAACGAGGTGATGAGCAGCCAGCTGGACGTGGACAACATGGCGGGCGTGTTCTACATGCTGGGCGCGGCCATGGCGCTCTCCCTCATCACCTTCATCTGCGAGCACCTCTTCTACTGGCAGCTGCGCTTCTGCTTCATGGGCGTGTGCTCCGGGAAGCCGGGGATGACCTACTCCATCAGCAGGGTGAGTGTTATAGGGCCTCTCAGTATATACCTCAACACTTTTTACCTCCACCAGCAGGGTGAGTGTGATAGGGCCTCTCTGTGTAAACCTCAACACCTTTTATCTGCTCCATCAGCAGGGTGAGTGTGATAGGGCCTCTCAGTGTAAACCTCAACACCTTTTATCTGCTCCATCAGCAGGGTGAGTGTGATAGGGCTTTGCAGCGTATACCTCAATACCTTTTACCTACTCCATCAGCAGGGTGAGTGTTATAGGGCCTCTCAGTATATACCTCAACACTTTTTACCTCCACCAGCAGGGTGAGTGTGATAGGGCCTCTCTGTGTAAACCTCAACACCTTTTATCTGCTCCATCAGCAGGGTGAGTGTGATAGGGCCTCTCAGTGTAAACCTCAACACCTTTTATCTGCTCCATCAGCAGGGTGAGTGTGATAGGGCTTTGCAGCGTATACCTCAATACCTTTTACCTACTCCATCAGCAGGGTGAGTGTTATAGGGCCTCTCAGTATATACCTCAACACCTTTTACCTCCATCAGCATGGTGAGTGTGATAGGGCTTTGCAGCGTATACCTCAACACCTTTTACCTGCTCCATCAGCAGGGTGAGTGTGATAGGGCCTCCGAGCGTATACCTCAACACCTTTTACCTGCTCCATCAGCAGGGTGAGTGTGATAGGGCCTCTCAGTGTACACCTCAACACCTTTTACCTGCTCCATCAGCAGGGTGAGTGTGATAGGGCCTCTCAGTGTACACCTCAACACCTTTTACCTGCTCCATCAGCAGGGTGAGTGTGATAGGACCTCTCTGTGTAAACCTCAACACCTTTTACCTGCTCCATCAGCAGGTTGAGTGTGATAGGGCCTCTCAGCGTACACCTCAACACCTTTTACCTGCTTCATCAGCAGGATGAGTGTGATAGGACTTCTCAGTGTACACCTCAACACCTTTTACCTGCTTCATCAGCAGGGTGAGTGTGATAGGACTTCTCAGTGTACACCTCAACACCTTTTACCTGCTCCATCAGCAGGGTGAGTGTGATAGGGCCTCTCAGTGTATACCTCAACACCTTTTACCTGCTCCATCAGCAGGGTGAGTGTGATAGGACCTCTCTGTGTAAACCTCAACACCTTTTACCTGCTCCATCAGCAGGTTGAGTGTGATAGGGCCTCTCAGTGTACACCTCAACACCTTTTACCTGCTTCATCAGCAGGGTGAGTGTGATAGGACTTCTCAGTGTATACCTCAACACCTTTTACCTGCTCCATCAGCAGGGTGAGTGTGATAGGACCTCTCTGTGTAAACCTCAACACCTTTTACCTGCTCCATCAGCAGGTTGAGTGTGATAGGGCCTCTCAGTGTACACCTCAACACCTTTTACCCCCTCCATCAGCAGGGTGAGTGTGATAGGACCTCTCAGTGTAAACCTCAACACCTTTTACCTGCTCCATCAGCAGGGTGAGTGTGATAGGGCCTCTCAGTGTACACCTCAACACCTTTTACCTGCTCCATCAGCAGGGTGAGTGTGATAGGACCTCTCTGTGTAAACCTCAACACCTTTTACCTGCTCCATCAGCAGGTTGAGTGTGATAGGGCCTCTCAGCGTACACCTCAACACCTTTTACCTGCTTCATCAGCAGGGTGAGTGTGATAGGACTTCTCAGTGTACACCTCAACACCTTTTACCTGCTTCATCAGCAGGGTGAGTGTGATAGGACTTCTCAGTGTACACCTCAACACCTTTTACCCCCTCCATCAGCAGGGTGAGTGTGATAGGACCTCTCTGTGTACACCTCAACACCTTTTACCTGCTCCATCAGCAGGGTGAGTGTGATAGGACCTCTCTGTGTACACCTCAACACCTTTTACCTGCTCCATCAGCAGGGTGAGTGTGATAGGACCTCTCAGTGTACACCTCAACACCTTTTACCTGCTCCATCAGCAGGGTGAGTGTGATAGGGCCGCCCAGCATTAACCCCAACACCTTTTACCTACTCCATCATCAGAGTGAGTGATGGAGCCGATTCACGCTCCGCATTCAGGGTCAGGGAGAACTCTGCTCAAAAATAAAAAAAAATGTGACATGTTTTATGACAAGCACCAAGCACTTACACGCATGGCTGGGCATCTCGCGCCACGTCCAATCAGCCCGGGGCTGGGCTTTCGTCCTCAAAGGCAGGAGGCTGCCTCGCTGCACTCCGGCTCAAGCTTTTCAGCGGCATGAAAGGAGAAATACAAAACCCTGTCGAGATCCCTCTCATTTTCTCCCCTTGTGGACGGCTCTCAGGGCATTACTAAGCAACAGAGAATTATTACGTTTACGGTGTCTCGTGTGCGTGTCAGTGTGCACGTAATGCACAGTACCAATTCCTGAATGGTGAAATTGAATGATTAAATAGTTTGTTCAGGAATTGCTATTGCTTGCATTGATGTTTGTGTGCATGTAAATTTAACATTGATAAACAAATAATGAAAATAACAATAATGAGTTTTTGCTGGTCATTTAATTGATGTTACTTGTTTCAATGAGCCATATGTATTGGTCAGCTACTTCTTTATCAAAATTATTAAAGATATTGATCAGTCAAAACCATAGGCTTAATGCATTGCTGCCATTTTTAATGCCCCCCCCACTCCCAGTCCTCTCTGTTATAGGACTACAATGTTCAAACCACAATGTCTGCAAAATGTGTATTACATTAATTAACTCTTTCATTGCAGGGATTCTTGTCTGATAGAGTCCCATTCAAGCACATAGTAAAATTCTGTCTTTGTCTCCTTTGAATCTCTGTCTCACTCTTTCTGTAATTTTCTCTCTGTCCCTCACTTTTTCTCTCTGTCACTTTCTCACTTTTTCTATCACTCACTCTGTCACTTTCTCTTTCACTCTCTCACTTTCTCTCTTTATCACCATCTCACTTTCTCTGTCGCTCTCTCTCTGTCTCCCCCCCTTTTCTCTTTACCGCACCACTCCTGTAACAGGGTATCTACAGCTGCATCCACGGGGTCCAGATCGAAGAGGCTAAATCGCCGCTCAACTCCCCCTCCGCCACCATGAACAACACCCACTCCAACATCCTGCGGCTCCTCCGCACGGCCAAGAACATGACCTCCCTCTCGGGGGTCAACGGCTCGCCGCACAGCGCCCTGGACTTCATCCACCGCGAGTCGTCCGTCTACGACATCTCGGAGCACCGCCGCAGCCTGGCCGGCCACTCGGACTGCAAGCCGCCGTACCTGCCCGAGGACAACATGTTCAGCGACTACATCAGCGAGGTGGAGAGGACTTTCGGGAATTTGCACCTGAAAGATAGCAACCTGTACCAGGACCACTACCTGCACCATCACCCGAGCTCAGGGCCCAGCCTGGGTCTCAGTTTGTCCGGTCCCACAACCAACAGACCTCATAGTTTGGGGAGTGCCAGTTCCTTGGAGGGAGGAATGTATGATTGCGACAGTCTAGGAGGGGGGGTGGCCCCAATATTCACCACACAGCCCCGTGCCTCTCTGACTCACAGGAACAACAATAAATTTGACCTGATAGCGGGTCAGAGCCCAGCCCCTGGTCCAGGGTTCAAACAAGGTCTGACCGACCTGTATGGGAAGTTCTCCTTCAAAGGCGGAGCGTCCAGCTCGGGCTTCATTGGACACGACAGGTACTGTGGTGGAGTGGGAGGAGGGATAGACGATGGAAACATGTCCGACATCTCCACCCACACGGTCACCTACGGCAACCTGGAGGGGAACGCCAAAAAGCGCAAGCAGTACAGGGACAGCCTGAAAAAGAGACCCGCCTCGGCCAAGTCGCGACGCGAGCTAGACGAAATCGAGCTGGGGTATCGGAGGCGACCCCACCACTCAGCCCATCACCATTACCACGGCGCCCACTCCCGCCGCTCAGCCTCTCCACCCCTCTTACCCTTAGCTTCAGACCGGAAGTCTCAAAGGGGGGGAGGGGGTGGGGGAGGGCTGTTCCGTGACAAAGAGGGCTTGAGGGATTTCTACCTAGACCAGTTTCGCCCCAAGGAAGGCATACCCCAGTGGGAACACGTGGATTTGACAGACGGACCCGTTGGCGGAGTGGGAGGAGTCACTGGTGGGGGTGGGGCTAACAGCAGTGGAGTTGGTGGAGTTGGTGGAGGTAATTGCACTAGTTTGGTTGCAGTGGAGGATTTCTTGAAGGGTAAACCCAAGAAGAATGAGTGTAAGAGTGGAGGGGGAGGGGGAGTGGGTGTTGGACCGGCTGCATCAGGGCCTCAAACACAAACATGCTGGGAAAAGAACGTGACAGGGGTCGGGGGTGGCGGGCTGACTGGGGGTGATTGGGAATGTCGAAACTGCCGCAGTGGAGGTGCGGGTGGCAAACCGGTGTCTCTGCATGGGGGTGGTCCTGGAGGAGGAGGTGGTGGAGGGTATCCTGGAGGGGGAATAGGGGGTGGTTGCACAACTGCTGGAGGTGGAGGAGGGGGTAATAGCTCGGTTTCTGGCCGTCCAAGTTCGGCCACCTGCGTGCGTTGTGACGCGTGCAAGAAAACGGGTAACTTGTACGACATTAGTGAAGACAATAACCCTCTTTTGGATCAACTGGGGGGTAAGTATGCCCAGGAAGGGGGAAAGGGTGGGTTGATAGGGGGCATGGGAGGCGTCCAGTCACAAACTCAAGCTCTGCGGAGGAAGCCAGGTTTGGGCGGCAAGCAATTACGACGGCAGCATTCCTACGACACGTTTGTAGACCTGCAGAAAGAGGAGGCGGGCGGGTTAGGGGGAGGAATGGGTGGATTCGGGGGTGGAGTCGGCGGAGGTGGCATGGGAGGGATGCTTCCCCCACCTAGGAGCGTGAGCCTGAAAGACAAAGACCGGTTTATGGAGGGAGTGAGCCCGTACGCCCACATATTCGAGAGGCACGCCGCGTCGGAGAGAGAGAGAGACCGAGACAGAGATCCGCTCTTTTTCGGAGGGGATCGGGGAAAGGGCGGCTCGTCTTTCGGGCTGTTCCGGGGAGGTGAAAGTGGGCTGCATCGTCGGTCGGTGGGGGAGAGAGATACGAGGGATAGAGACAGAGGGATGGCGGGGGGCGGAGGAGGAGGAACATATTCCCTGTCTAAATCCCTCTACCCAGATAAAGTAAACCAAAACCCCTTCATCCCAACCTTCGGTGACGACCAGTGTCTGTTGCACGGTGCCAAGTCGTACTACATCAAAAAGCAGCAGCAGCAGCAGCAGCAGCAACAGCAACAGCAGCAGCAACAGCAGCAGCCACTCCTGAAAAACAGCCGAAGTGACTTCAGAAATTCCATGGGCGTGGCGTCTTTTCTACCGGCGTCCGCCACGGCAGGGGTGATGGCCAACATGGCCCCCAGGTTCCCCAAGGAGCTGAGCCTGGGCGGGATGGCGGGACCAATGGGGAACCATCACGGGGGCCCCAATAATAACAAGCTGCTGTCGACAAGGGACGGGCTAGGGGCCGGCCAAACGCAGAGACCATTCAACGGCTCCAGCAACGGGCACGTGTACGAGAAACTGTCGAGCATAGAGTCTGACGTGTAAGAGAGGGGACAGAGGAGACTGAGATGCAGGGACCGGAGTGAGAGGACACAGAAGGACGCTTCCTACGTTGTGGCAATTTATTTACGAGAGAGAAAAGGGGGGAATGCAACTGCACATTCCAGTTTTAACAGGAAGGGCAAGGTGGGAGAGGAGGAAGAGTACGTTCCCCGACGATGGGAGAGTCTGGGTGCAGCAGCATCCGTACTGAACGAAGAGGATGGCGGGTGTCCTGAGTGCAGGAAGGAAAACCGGCAGGAAAAAAAAAGATAAAAACTGTGGGGTAGTCATAAAACTAGAGAAGGTAAATGGAATGTATGCGGCGTTCAGGGGCCAAGGAAGATAACGGAAAAAGAAAGAGGAAGCCAGGATGAGAAAGATGAGCACTAAGAAAAACGTTAAGCCTGCAGATTTGTCTGTAACTCTCTCCGTCTCTTTTCCTCTCTTCCACCGTTCCCTTACACCAAATTAAGTGCTTGTTCGATCCTGGTTTGTTATGAAAATACAATCATGAATGAAAATAAAATGCTAACTTGTAACAGGGTAAAATAATAATAACAATAATAATGTTGTTAATAATAGTATTGATCATAATGATGTTTATGATATTTAGTTCGGTTTTGTTTTTTAAATATTTTATGCTGTTGAATATTTGTAGTTAATTATTTGTTAGCTAACTATGTAGAAGGAAGCTCATTATCTAATGAAACTTATTTGCTGGGAGAAACATAAGGTAATTTGATTTCCTGACTGTTTTTTATGATTGATTATCTGTGTGCTAACTATCCATGACCATGCATTTATTTGCTGTTTTGGAGTGTTGTAAATGGTAAAAGACATGATTTGCACAGTGCCAAACTGTACAGAAAATACAGTGTAATGTCTTATTGCATTTAAAAATCATGTACAGTATCTAAAACTGTTCTGGTTTACAGTTGTCAATAGGTAAGAAAAAGGAAAAAAAAAAGTATAAGAGTGGGCTTGAAAATATTGTGTAGGATGTGCCTTACTGGATTCCAAAAGCTGTGTCTCACTCAGCCAGATATATCACATTGAGAGATGACACGATTCGTCATGACAGAATTTGTCTATGGCTATGTGAAAGAGACATCTCCGAATGCTGAATTTTTATTTGAGATATTTGTATGGAATACAGCATGCCTTATAGGTTGTATTTTTCAGGGAAAGGCCAGGGAGAGCTGAGCTCTGCTGTTGATAGATCGGTGGGCATTACACTTCAGTTTAAATGCTGTCAAGTACCCAGAGTGCATCTGCCTTGGGAGGTCAAAAGTCACAGGCCCAATGGGCATGGCCGGACCATTGCATAGGAGGTGTCTTACGTTTTAGGTGGTCGCAAAAATGCCTGCTGATGCTGACATGTTTAAGGGTGAGATATTGACAGTTTTTTTTTTACCTGGAGACCTCGTGATATTTTACAGGACAGGGCAAGACAAAATTTCCCCTAAAAAGAGAGAGAGAGAGAGAGAAGAAAGCAACACTGGATGCAGTTCTTGATTTAATACTCATTTTACATGCAGGAAGAATCACACAGGATACCTTTTAAGCCTGTGGGTGATTGAAAGTTTGTCTAAATTTGGCTTCTGATTAAATATTTTTTAAGGGAAAATGATGGAAAATGAATTCAGGCACAGAATTGAACAGCGTGGTGAGGTTGCGCAAAGCTATACAATATTTAGCTGGGCTTGTGTGAAGTGCTTATAAGTTATATGTAAATTATTGTCTGTTTAGTATTTCAAATCAGCAGAAGGCAGATATTTGGAATAATGCATAGACTAGTATTTTTCCACTGCTCCATTCCATTAAATGGAAAACCTTTGTTTGAAACTTAACTTAATATCAAGGTCATTTTATTGGTCTCTTTTTCACATTATTGTGCACAAAAGGTTTTGAAATCCAAATGGACCAAAAGAAAGACAAGTAAAAGTCTGTCTGCTGGTCAGTGTTACCATCAGTATTAATGTTTTTTTCTTGTAAATGAACACAGAATTTCTTTTCGTTTTGTACATTACACAGACAGTCAGGATGTAATTTTCAATATAGTTTTACATCAAATAAAGAACAAAAAAAAATTGAAAGAACAAAAATGAAAACAAAAATATATAGAAGACAAAAACACATTACAATGATAGTACTATGATTACTTCTGTTGGTTTTTAGTATGTTAGTTACTTCACATAGCATATTAGTAATGACGATTATGTTAAGAATGTTTTCTAAGAACAATTTTAATTCGTTTCAAGGACTGATGATAACAAATACCATAAGTGTATAGGTTTATCAGGAAATCAAAGAAGGATTAAGGGTTGATACGAATTTCCCTCATGTTAAAACTGTGCACCTTTTGACAAACTTTTGTACATACACATTCCAACACAGTCCAACAAAGCATTGCAGCCCTTTGATTTTAAGGAACACTTTCAATCAGCAAGGCATTTCTACTGTTCGCCTTATACCCTACAGTGATGTCTGGGAGCTGGTTAAGAATAACTAAGGGGCACTGCTTGCTATGTGCATGAAGGCACCACTGATCAGACCGGTGCTCACTGTTTAACATTAGAACGTACATTTGGCATTTAAAGTCCAACCCTTCTCATTTTGAAAACAATAACACTTGATTAAAGCTGACAATATCTGGCACGTGCGGTCTTAAAATGTTCTTCGGTGAGAGAAAAAATGTCTGCTTTTCCCTGGAGATGTCTCTTGAGATCCAGAAATGTTTTTATTTTTTATTTTTTTAAATCCTGTGGTGCCACTTACAGAACATATCCAGGAAGCTGTGTATTCTGTGCCATGAGGTATTTTTCTCAGCGTGTAACTATAAGTTAGTTTACAGATCACCGGGTAAAACAATTTCTACATCAATCATATTCAAGAAACATTGTAAATTATTATTTTTTATTTATATTTCTCCTCGGCATGTGTGTACTGATCTACTGACAGCTGCACAGTACTGTACACATGTATGCAGTTACTGTCTGCATATCTCTATACAGACTGGGTCTGTTTGTTTCCAGCAAACCGTGTCAGAGCCACGGGCCTTCAGACCAAAATAGTTTATAATCATAAATAATAAACTGAAATCTATAGGCTTATTACAATTTGGAAAATTAACCCCTCCACACATTCATTTTTCAACATCTATTCAGTGTACACGCGTGAATATGTGTGCTGGGGTGAATATATGCATGAACAGGCATGCATGTGGATATGTGGATATTTGACTGAGTGTGTTTGCTGTTTTAAGATGAGTCACATGGTTCATTGTTATTCTTTTGCTTTTGCTTTATTCTTTTGAATATATTTCAATATTTTAAGGGCAGGAATATGGAAAAAAAACAGTTGAAATTGTACATTTGAACAGTTTTGGCAAAATTTCATCATGACAATACAAAGTTTTTTACAGTTAATATTAAGAAGTGTGTGTGTGTGTGTGTGTGCATCTGTGTGCTTGTGTATAGCTGTATGAGTATGAACATATTCAAATCAATTGACCTCATTTTCAGTAAATTGCATGATCAAAATATTTGTGTGCTTTCCCCTACAAAGTTTTCACCGATTTTATTTAATCCTGTGCATTTAACTTGATCATTGTGATTGATAGTTGCTCTCAAAAGAATGTACCTTTTTGCATTCTTAGTGTCAACATCCCACTTAAATAACTAAATAGCTACAAAATGTATCTCCCTACAACAGAGTACCAATAGACACACTTGTGGATTTTACCCCTCACAATGTGTTTTCAGGCAACATATTTACTTATTTTAAAGTATTATTTTAAAGTAAATTTGATTGTAAATAATGGTTTTAAAAGTATGTATTGTGATTTGTACTTGCATCATTTGAAGCAGAAATACATGTATTATCACTGTCTCGCCTTTTTAAATGATAGCTTTGACTGTATTTTCATTGATTTTGGATATCTCAGTGGGTTTGTGGTTTGGCCATATTTCAAAAATGGCTACGACAGATCATTTTTGGTGATTAATTGCCTTTTCAGAAAGTCTCATAAAAGTGATCATACTGTCCCGAGCTGTAAGGCCCAGTGATCCAAAAGCCAGTGTTATGAGCTCTAAAATCCTAATTTATTGTTAAATGAGAAGACACAGCGAAGCTGAACACAATGTAAATGGTGTCTCTTGAAAGCAAAAATTGCTTGAAGGTCATAAATATACACGCTGTATTTAAAACTACTGATACAAATTAAAGCTACAAACACAATTCATGAATAGATAAATGTAGAGTCATAGACAGTACAAGGTGGTGTTTACATTATGTTTTTTAAATTTATTTTGACACTAAATTATGACACAGTTACTATAAATAACAGTAATGTTTTAGTGTTTTGTTAGTATTTGGTTTTATGAATATATTAATGGAACAAGACAATGGTATATTTGAGCAGACTTTTGAATAATAGTATAACAATCATAATAATTATGTAATGTTAACAAATTCATACTGATAGTAATTACATAGGAACAATCATCATGTTTTTTGTCCTTCTTGCCTAGTTTGAGGAACTTTCAGCTTTAAGCATATTTTCAGTGATTTTACAGTGGATGGAGAATTATGTTTTGTTATACAGTAGATTACAATTTATCTCATTTTAATTAAAAAAAAAATTGTTTTCTGCCAAGCCCTGATATTTTTTGTATTTACGAGTGGGTTTATCAACATGCTTGAGCATCTGTATGTGCGTATGTATGTAAGAGAGAAAGTACTTGGAGGGCAGATAAATGTGTATTATAACATTGTCTGAATTCTGTAAATAATTAAATCCATTTTGTTCCCTTTTAATACAAACAAATTAAAAAAATTTAAAAAACTTTAATAAACATTTGGGTAACATTTTAGGGTTAAGGTTGTTGCAAAGAATGTTTTTAAAATTACAATGCATTATGCATATTCTGCATTTACAAATAGTAAACAGGTTGTGGTGTGAAACTGTATATACATTCCCCTTAAGTATGATCAATTAATTGCCATTTTTTGAATCTGCTCTTTGATCATACAGTACATGTTGATCATTAGTATAGGAAACAGAAACATACTTCTTTCAACTTCATGTTGTTCTTTAATTACAGGTCATTACTTTATGCTTTGGTGGTCCTTTATTTTGAAATGTTACCAGATTTCTACATCAGAAACACATAAACAAAACACCCATAAATTGTACAGATTGTGTAAATATAAATATGGAAAATATTAATTCCATGTGCTCTTTCATTTTTTATGGAAATTCAATTTCAAACCATCAAAAGAAAAATATGTCATTACAAAAATGCAAAAACATATTCACAATGGTACTTTAAATAATCATAATACTGATATGTACGAGGATAAGTGCTGAAAATATGATTCTTTTGTTTCTTTGTACAAAACCAACTGAAAAGTGTTGAGTATCAATAAAAAGTTGAGTCTCATTCAGGCTGCTTCTTCTCTTCTCTGACTTTGAGATAGTGTTTCCATGGTGACCTGCCCTTCATGGAAAACTCTGACTTTCTTTTTTTCTTGCCTTGACATTTTCCTAGTGCTTTTTTTATTTTTATTTTTAAATTGCCCACAATTACACAATAGTACTCCGTTGTGTTCACTCTTCTGCATGTATGTGTTCCTCACTCCCTCACATTTTGCTTGGCCTCTATCCCTGATCTTTTTCTGTCTATGTTTTGTGCAGAGGGCTATCATCATGTCTGCTTATGGTCGCTGCTTTCACAGGAGAAGAGGCCTATGGGCATTGAAAGAGTTAGTCTCCCAGGCATGGCTTTATGGCCTTGATCAATCAACATTTATCCTTACAGTTGACTTACAGTAAAAATTCAAGTTTAAGTTGGTGACGTCTGAGGCCGCCAAATGGAAACTTGAATTTAGTTGTGAGTTGAATAGAAATGGTTATTTATTCCAGTCCCGGGTCTGTTAACTGTAATTAAACATCTTCTTATTTTTCTTCTTCTATTTATAATAATAATAATAATAATAATAATAAAACTGCAATTTGTCTGACAATGAACGATTTTTTGGTGATTAAAAATTATTGAAAAATATTTTGCAATAAGCCATATTTAAAAATCTTACCTGACACTGTAGTTCATTCGGAAGAATCAACCCACACAACTGCTTCTGCACGGTCTTTGCTGAGATGTCTGGTCCTAGTGCATGCTGTTTTATATCTGCTGTTTAGAACCCATTCCACCCATTTTCATACTAATTTCGTGACCAATATGCAAATAAACTATGGTTTACCCAGAGCTGTCTGCCAGTGAGTAACCAGTGTGAATTATGCTAAATAATTACAGGATTATAGAAACACGTCAAAGAAATTTTGATTGATCCAAGGACTCTTTCTGCATTTTAACTGACCATGTTTGTGAAGATAAACATTCATTTTTGCTCAATGTTTTGTCAGCATTTACCCTGAAAGTGAACAGTTATTGGTGTCTACAAGCATAATATCACAAATAATGACACAAAATAATTAACCAGAACCTGCAAATATATATATATTCATATGTATGCCTTGGTACTTGGAATCTTTGTAATATAGAATGTCTTCCAAAGGAAGATATTTGCCTTCCTCCAAAACCTTAACTACAGTGACAGGACTGATCATTTATTTTGTAATTTAAACTGGTGTCCTGTGTCCTCATATTTTTCTACAAATAATTTAGAGATTTCTGAAAGCATTACAGCATAGTATTTATATATAGCTAAAATATATACAGTAAGATCAATCTGCACTGCATAATTTCTCTTCAATAAATGAGCTATTGCAGCAGAAGCATTAGACCGAGTTGCTAAACACGAGACAACAATAAACATAAAATACACATCACACAAGTCCTTTCTCTGTGAAATTCACACAGCTACAAGCCACAGGTGATTAGTGAATACTTTACGGTAGGGGAAGAATACCTCGGTCTCTCAGTCCTCAGAACTGTCCCTCACTCCTCAGAACTGTCCATTCCCATGACTGCCAGTTCAGCTTTATTGACCAGTGATTGTGAGGTGTCTTTGGTCCTTCCAGCCTATTTGAAATTGATGATTTCATGTAACATAGCATGACACCATCCTGTAATCATTGTCATAAAAACACTGAGTGGCAATGGAGCTGTTAAACAATCAGCTGGCTTGGAACACATCAGCTGGCTCGTAAAACAGATTTCTGACAAAGGCACAAATACTTCATCCCAGTATTTGTCCTGCTACTGTTGTTGTGTCAACAGAAATTGTATATTTATTTCCTAATATGTTCCATTCCAGTACATTTTGTGACATTGGCATAAATCATTTGTCTAATAAATATGCATTAAATTCCTGTTATGCAATGCACTAACAGTTGGAAAATCAATAAATTGAAATGAGAAAAATGTAATCAGCACAAATGCACGCTTTCCACTGCAATAGTGCTCTTATTTCCAGCATAACCCTTTTTTTTTTTTTTTTGGCTTTATTGATTTGTACTCTTTGACTACTTTCATTTCTTATGAGAGACAAGTAGAAACAAGGACGCACAGTGTCATTGATGTGAAGCACCGTGAGTGCCAATAGCTCCCCTTGTGGAGAATCCTCAGCCTGCTAAACAGTGAGTGAGTGAGTGAGTGAGTTACAAGCCAGGTCCTTGAGGTCCGTTGCATCTTGAAAGATTATTTGGCAAGTGACTGCCACCTATGTGCAAGGTAGAACTAAAAGATGGCTGTGGTGGTTTGTGGGGTGTGGGGTGTTTACAAATCCCCCTTCCAAAGTCACCATCACCTCCCCCTTTCTCACAGACTTTTGTGAGGGCTGCTCTGAGTTAATTATAGAAGGGAACATCCCTCCCTTATCTCTAAATCCTTGTTCCTTCTGTGTTTTTCTTCTATGACCCCTTTCTGAGACACCCTGAGCTTAAACTCATGGAAACTCAGTGACAATGCTGAGATCACTTGTTTGGCAGAATTTATCCATATTTGGGTTTGTCAGTCAGCTAACGTGACTCTGTCCCAGTTGTCATCTTAGTCTCTTCCTGACCTTCGATAATTAACAGCTGCATGATGATTTTAATGACACACAAAATAATGTCTTAATAGCACTTTTGGAGTTATGCAGTTAGGCTAAATGGTTTGAACAGCAGAACAGCACATACCAGCATATATACTGTATATTGTCTTTCAGTAGCAACTAATCTTGCATTTTATTTAGATTGAAACTACTCTCAAGTCATGAATCAGGCTATTACACTTGTGCAAGCCCTGCATGCACCCTGGTGCACCACGGTCCATGACATCATCCAGGGATTGAGGGACTCAGTTGGCAGCTCAACTCTGGATTCATCATGCATGAGCTGGCCAGTCAAGAGCCGGCAATCTGCCAGTATTATTTGCATTAGCTCTCAGATTACAAAGCGGAAATGCAGCAGTCAGCTGACAACATACATTTCGGAATAAATTCAGGGTGAGTACATCGCCATGCATCTCCTGGAGTGACTCTCGGAAACAGGTCAGCACTGGCATGGTCAGGATTTGATCCCACACCGTCGCGCACGTCACCATATGGAGAGTTAGCGCTTTTAACTGGAGGCGTCACCGGGATGCCCTATTGAGAAAAGCTTTAAAAATGGTATCCATTGTCTTACTGCTCGGTGCTCAGCTTTAAGAAAGATGGACCAGCCCTGCATGCTGTCCTATTCTGGGAACATGTGCCTGTAAACCAGCTGTTTCCTGCAACAGAATCATCTCTGACCCTGCAAGCATCTCAGCTTGGACCCAGACCGGTACACTACGTTAATGAACTGAGTGAGAGGCGAGGGGATGTGGGGAGGGAACAGCAGCAGTTATGGCAGGTCTACCTCTCTGGGTGAATTGCGTAAGCTTTTAATCTGTTGTATTTAACTCTTCCTCCCTGTCTTCCTCACCCCCACAATCCCTGAATGCTGTGCAACACATGTAACTACTTCTTGTCAATTAACTGTTACCTAGCAACGAGTTTTTTAGAGGGAGCTAAAGAGAGAGAGAGAGAGAGAGAGAGAGAGAGGGAGGGGGGGTGAGAGAGAGAGAAAAAGAGAGGGAGATGGAAGTCAGAGGGATAAAAATGGGCTTGTAACGGTATATCCACTCAGTCTTACTGGATTGGTTGACAGTGAATCAACATACGCAAATTCACCGCGCAGAAATGTAAACATGCGCATGAGCAAGACGCCCACTCTGATTGGCTTAAGAGAAAAAATAAGTATTGGAGAAAGATAAATATAGTAGATGGAGGGGAGAGGGGGTATGACAGAGGAATGATGGTGAGGAAAGCGATGGAAGGGAGAAGAGAAAAGAGAAAACATTTATCGGGAGCTGGGAGATAGAAGGTGTCACGCGGAGACGGAGAGAAAAGGGAAGAAAAGAACGAGAATGGTTGCCGTGGCAACAGGGCCTAGCATTATCAATTCTTAAAGTTTAAAAAAAGAGGGCAGGAAGTTAAAAACAGAATGTGCACGGCACGTAGGGACCCAAGGCAAATGAGCGCGTGTGTGTGCGCACATGTGTGCGTGTGTGTCTGAACTTACGCCCCTTTAATCTATTCATTTTTCCGCTGTGATTTCAGCAGCTAATTTAAAACACAGTTCAGCAGACTACAAGGGCAGTTCGGTGCAACACAGGGGTGGGACCATAACGCAGGGAACCGCTGACACCATGTGGCTGAAATGCAACCGCTACACAGGTTTTATAAACTGCAGCAGGAGGGCAATTTATGTTTCTACTTCGTCCACGAGTATTGCGTCAAGCAATTTTTTTTCTCTCAAATCGTACTGCTCCACGAGTTTCACGTAATGACCACACACATTGAGTGACACACAGAAAACGGACAACCGTACTGTTACGAATTTATTAACTTCATACTCCAGCACCCTTCCCACCGAACAAGCACAAAAGACAAAATTATATGAAAACGTGTTCTTCATTATATGAGTAATAATGAAGCAATAAATGATTATAAGTGATTATGTTTATGTCTCTTCTGACATTGTATATTCAATAATTTTATCATTTTGATACTGTATACCATTTGGAGGATTATAAATAGGAGGATTAAAATTTCTTTGAATAATTTTCCTTCCCTCTTCCTCTCCACTCAGTTTCTTGCTCCCCCATCAGCTCCTTTCACTGAATTATTCTCCTCTTTCTCTTTCTCTCTATTTTCCACTCTTCTCACTGTCTCCCGCTATCTCTCTTGCTGAGCCACCCTAACTCCCCCATTCTTGTACACTTTCACCCTTCTCCTCCGTATCATAGTGTGCTTTGGACGTACCACTTTGACTCTGTACCTTGGGGGGTATTTAGACAAGCTTGCCCCTCCTCCCCTCGCACTCTGAGGAGCTGATATCCTACCACCCCCTTCCTCCTCTCCTTCCGCACGGTAGCCGTGGCGACGGAGATAGGGTTCCAGGGTTGCTAGGCGATTGGAGAGTTCTGAGATGCGCCGCTGTAAGAGAGAGACTTCTCTGAAGAGGTCGTTGAGGGATTCTGAGAGGGGGCGCACCCTGCAGGACACACAAGGCCTTGCAGTTAGTGTAATATTTTACATGGCTCTTTATTGTAATGTGTGTGAAATTAACTAGCCTCCGCTGTAGCACTCTTGCACAGCATGATACTATTGTCCAACCCTGTCCCCAGAGAATGTGTATGCCTGCTTTCTGTGAATTTACTTCAAACGACTTCTCTGTATTTTACATTCATTGAGCCTTATTGGTTGTAAATCTTTTAAAAATGTCCTGCTGGAGTTTGTTTCAGGAACTAAAATGTAATGAAAATCGACTAAATATTAATCTATTTCTCTCAGAGAATATTAGAAATAATCTGTGTACTTGCTGAAACTGAAAAATCATTATATTATTCATCGTACACACCACCAGCATCACATGTTTTTACAAAGGGCCCGTAATTATAACTGGACCTAAAACTTACATCATAGGCATTTAGCAGATACTCTCCTTACTTATCCTTACGCAACTGTTTTACATAGCATTTACATAGTATCCATTTACACTGCAAGATATATACTGAAGCAATGCAGGTTAAGTACCTTGCTCAAGGGTATAACAACAGTGTACGACCCTGCAACCCTCCAATTAAAAGACCAGCACCTTACCCGTTATTAAACACTAACCACAGTGCTACGTGAAGTTTTCATGGGTTCAAATGCTACAATAAATTAGCCATTCTGACATATAAAATCACTGGCAACAGATCCTGATCTATAGCTTTGACAGTCAGTACCATTGGTCTTGCAGTAATTTGAAATGAGCAATTAGATGAGCAATGATTTTCTGACTTCACTTTTAGATTTTTAATTATTTACTTTCCTTTTCCTTCTACTACATAATTTAATCACAAGGTAAATATTAGACATGTAATATTCAAACATAACTGAATTCCAGTAAATGGATTGGTGATTACTCAGGTATGAAATATAACCCTCAGGCATGCTGTTAAATTTGCTGGTTTGTGCTATATTAGCCCAATAATTAGGAATGCCTAAGACATTAGCCAGATACAACACTAACACAAATTCAAGATTAGAAGGGGGTAGTAAATCTGTCTGCTATGGTATGTTGGCCTTATCTCTAAGAAACAAAACCCACATTTTTAAACTGAATTTGTTGAAAGATAAACACTTTAATTCCATCCTCAAAGGTAAGAATAAAGTGCCAGGATTGTTCATTTTAAGGCCTCACTTCAAAGGCTCACAAAGGTATATGTTGTTTCCTGTACTAACTACAGTTCAGAGCACAGTTCCACCAATTTTTATGCAAATCAAAGTAAATCTGGCATGACATATGTAAATGAACTGTGGTTCAATCCAGGCCATCGTCTCTAAGCGCCAAAACCATGCTAATGAGAAAGAAAAGAAAAAATATATATATTTATGATTCAAAATTAAGGACAAACCCCTGCAAGGATCCTAATTTTTTTGACATTTCATTGTTGGCCCACTAAAGATATTCAGAGCACAGACAAGATCCCAGATTTCTTCATGAATAAAAATGTTACACTTTAGCAACCCGAATGATTTTGTACAGTTTTCTGTTCTAAAAAAAATGAGAACACTCGGTTAGAAACTCTGTGCGACAGAGGTCCATGCAGTACTCTGTGTTCCGTACTGTGGCCATGGCGACGTACCTGGAGTAGTCCGGTAACAGTGCGGTCGGCTGCGAGTGCAGCAGGTGCTTAATTTCATTAAAGATCCGCTTTCCCCACGCGTCCAGAACCCGCGTGACGCTGCGCACGGACGCGACGTTCACGTTATCCGCTGCAACGGGAGAGAAGAGAGACGTCTGAAACAATGGCGGTGCATCACCACCACATTACCGCTGCAGCGGGACAAGTGGGTAAGATCACAATGACGAGACAACGACAGTTTGTCTTTGTTTTTTGATGATGGCTGCTTAAATTATATAGGCCAAAAAGTGCTTCTCACAACTACCCATCTTTTTGATTTAGTACATGACTTTATTTTAAATTAATTATTGCCCCCTCTCTCTCACCTCCCTCTCTGTAGTTCCAGTACCCGTGGTCCAGCTCATTATCCTCCCCAGCCAATGGCGTTGCAAGGGCCGCGAGGATTACCAATACCAGCGTCACGCAGGGAGGGCCCATAATGGTGAAACTCGCCTATGCCTGAAAATATGTATGAGAAAAATGTAAATATTACACAGAGATCCTGCCACAGGACAGGACTCAAGCTTTCATTCGAAAGTTAGTCTTTAGCACTTTGGAGAGCATTATTGAGTCAGAGTTGGAGAGGAAGTAAGACAGCAGGTAGACACCATTTTTTCCCCATGTAAAATGGCCAAAGAATCCCTACAGCAAAAAATATATCGATAACAGATTGTGAAATTCTGAACGTGTGTGCGTGCATGTGTGTGCATGTGCTTGTTTCATGGGTTTGTCTGCCTGTGTTTTTAATTCTTGTCCTTTTGTTTTTCAGTACCCAAAACAATTTGCCAAGATGCACTACTGTGAACAGTGAGTGACAAATTTTACACAGCATAATTTGGGTTAGGATACTGGATTTGAATGGTAAAGAGGAAAAGGAAGAGAGGGATGGTCAGTCTTGTGACCAGGCTAACTGACAGCAAACGTGATTAAATTATATAAAGCCCTCAAGCAAATGGCTTTTGTATGAGCTTGGTAAGGTCAGTGTCTGTGGACAGGACAGCCCTGAAAGGACAAGTTCTGGGTGCATAACTCAAGTCAGACAGACAGGTAAATCAATAGACAAAAAGAGGACAATAAAAGACATTTAAGAAACTGATTAAATACATTCATTGTCACAGAAAGAATGGGTCTAGGACAGACACACTGACCCCATAAAAGACTAAATCAAGCACTGACAGAGAGACAATAAATTAGCTTATATTCAGAATCAGACTCACTGCATGACTCAGTGAATAAGTATTCTGAATTCTTTGATAACAGTCAGATGATGCAGGCGATAACTCATGAAAGATTCAAAGATCATGTTTAACAAATGGCTGCCACAATAGGGTTAGAGATAGATACCTTTAATGCTTGAAAGATAAGTGCACAGAAGCTGCTAATATTGTACGATTATAGACATGGAGAAAAAATGGCAAATGGAATAGAAAATCTGTATATGTAGTTAAGTAGAATGGCACATTACTGTCCATCAAACTGACATTGAGAGAGGCTGATAGATACAACATGGTTAACTACAATACAAATTAACAAACAAAGCAAAGAATATCTCAGGCTGTGCTTAAATGATATACTTAAAACATACACGAGTACATTTTGATTTCTGAAAGACAGATTGAACTTTACTCACGCTTCAGAGAAGTGAATTTGTCCACGTACCTGAGTCTGTTTTGTGTATATTTTATGATAATTGCTGTCTCTGCTTTTAGGGAAAATGCGTTTAAATGGCCTCACTGCTACTACTCTCTTCTCTTGCCGATTTTTATCTCTTTTTCTCACTTTCCCTATCAGCTCCCTTTTCCCTCCCTCTCTACAGCAATGATATAATGAAGTACGTAATCCAGTCATCCAGCGTGGAGAGACTTGACAAATGCATGGTTGAAGTACGTATTTTAGGATACGGTGCCATGATGTCTCCACCCCTCTCCCCAAAACCCTCCCACAACTTCTATTTACAGCTGTTTCCAGATGTGGACATTTGCTCAGTTTTTGTTGCTGTTCTCTGTCTCATCCGTATCTCTTGCTCTAACAGGTTTCTGGCCAGTACACCATACACGTGGATGGTGGTTAAGATCTTTAGTTTTCTGGCTGTTCTATCCTGTACCCCTTAATATGTGATTATGGTGTGGGAATATCAATACATCTTGCTCTCTCCACTTTCAAAATATATAATGTCTGCAGTGCTGATTGAATAGTGTAATGCTTTTGAATTTCAAAGGTCAAACACGAAAACATATATTTTGTATATGCCTCTCTGTACCTGCAGACATTTTTCTTGTAGAGGAATGTGAAATATGACTTCAGATCAAAGAGAAAGAGGGAAACGGGGGAGGATGGGAGGAGGGGGAATATTTTATACTCACTGGCAACCAGATGTTACCCCCCCCCCCCCATCTCTTCCTCTGTTTCTGTTTTTGTAATGCCGCTAAATATGTGAGGTCAGCGCTGGCTCTTGATGTGTTGCAAAAAGTCGGAGAATAAATAGGAGAGCAAATGGGGGTTAGCTTTTCTCATTGATGGACAGGACACAGGCACATTTTAGCACACACATGATATACTTACTATAGCCCACCTGTTTCTCATTACAGCACTCGCAGTCTACCACTTCTGTGAAATTCCTCTCTCTCACCCTCAGACTTGCTCTCTTTCACACATGTTCAAGTAAAACTGATTAACTAAATTGATAGTTTGGTTGTGTCCACTGTCTTAGATATTATTGTGGTAAATAAATAAATCTTTGTCAAAGCTTTGTAAACAAGAAGTTTATTTACATTAAAGTGTCTACATCAAAAACAAAAACGTCATGTATCAGCCATTTACCAACATAATTTGTAAACTGCACAAATAAAAAACAGGACGGAGTGTAGCACAGTGGGTAAGGAACTGGGCTTGTAACCGAAAGGTCGCATGTTCGATTCCCGGGTAGGACACTGCTGTGGTACCCTTGAGCAAGGTACTTAACCGAAATTGCTTCAGTATATATCCAGCTGTATAAATGGATACAACGTAAAAATGCTATGTAAAAATTGTGTAAGTCGCTCTGGATAAGAGCGTCTGCTAAATGCCCGTAATGTAATGTGATATCATGAAACAAACCCATATTTCTTTTTTTTCAATCTGTAAAATGAAAAAATACAACCCACTTCCAAAACACAGTCACCCAGTAATAAAGGAGATACTGTAGTGCTCAGCACTGTTTAACATTCAAGACAGCACCATCTGGACCATCATACCATGGACAAGATGAGATCTGCATCAACTGTAGCCAAAAGAGGGTGTGAATTGCCCAGTTTTGTCTGATTCCCTGTTTCAAGCATTCTGTGACAATTCTTTTTGTGAAGAATGCTATAGCTGATTTCATTTCAGTTACATTATGCCTATATTAATGGCTGTTGTTTGTCGGTCCTACAATAGTCCACCACATGACAATTTATCCTTGTTTTTTTTTAATACAAGGTAATCAACAATTCTCTCCAAGTTAAACATTTTGCTAAGAGAAAAAAATTCCAAATAAAGTAAGATTCAGCATATCTTTCATACCACAAAAGCCTACCAGAAGTGTGATTTAGTCTGCATGCTCGTTCATTGGTCTCTTCGTTAAAAGCAATAAAACCATGTTCGTTGGTATTCTATTTGAATATCGATAGGTATTCGAAAAGATGATCCACAGCATTCACGAGTTTATATATGAGTTAAACCGATTAGCCAAATACATGCCCTAATAATAGCCTACATTTGATAGCATTTACAGATTTGGTCAGAAACAGAAGCCTCATTTACTAAAACAATATGCGCCCGGTGGATTATCTCGCTTCACCCGCATAATCCTTTGTAAATCTCCTATCCTACTTTTTCACCTCAATTTCGGGTGGCTCTCTTCAGTGTTTTCTTTAGCTTTATACTGCCATCATGTGATCAAATGCGGTAGTACAAATAAAACACGTCCTGCTGTCTGAAAAAAAATTCAAAGATAGTCGATAAGAACCAGATTTTGAGTATGAGAATATTTCTAGTGGAATGTTCTCATAGCACGGTATTTCCATTAGATTCCTACTACAACATGCCCTACTCTACAAGGAGAAAACTACAGCCCGACAGAGCTGGCATTCTTTTCCTGCTTAATCTAAAACTTGAGAAGATGCCAAATGTGTTTGTGCTGAGTGTGACTATTTTCCAGGAGAATCACACTTTACCTGAGCTGAGATTCATTTTCCTAGTGAGTATGTTTGAACTGATACTCTGAGCAGTAGCTTAGCTGGGGGGGGGGGGGGGTAGTAAGTTTGGGTGATTCCAGTGTTGACAAAGCATTTAAATTCTGTAGGCAGCTTTTATGTTTTCTTCACCCTTTCCTTAATTTCCTTATTCCCATCACCAAACTCCACCCTCCATCTCAATATTTCCATAAGAGATTGAAAGAATGCTGTGCTCAAGAGTTAAGTGGTAAGTGGTTTCAAAAAATGAAAAATTATGTAGTTGCTACAGCAACTGTGGTGGAAATAGTCCCCCATGTGCATGTGTGTATATGAGAGAGAAAGAGAGGGGGGTGGGGGGGGGCGGGGATGGGGAAGAGAGGACAGATAAGGCTGTAAAAATCTGGCTCCATTTAACAAATAGCAATCCCCTACTCATACAGTTATCAACCTTTGAAAATGGCAAAAGAAGAGACCAGAAAATAGTTCCCTCAGCCAGCTGGTACTGAAGCTGACATCCATTAACTAACAGCTTCAACACATTAACACCTCAACAGATTGTAGTCTAGTAATTTATTAAACACAGCAAACAAAATTGCATCAGTTATTGGAAAACAAATAAAAGTACAATTCAAGATGGCATGTTTGCCCTAAAAGATATCATGGCTACCTGACAATGGTAAGCAATTAATTAATGGCAAGCACATCCTGATCTCCTTTCAAAAGCTGAAGACAGAGCATCATTTCTTTTGGGGAAAAGGACTGAATGTGAACTTGTTGGCAGCCCAGTGTGTTGACACTCACAACAGAAGTTATGCAAAGAATTACAGCATATATATTTACTTTTCATTGTTATTTTAATGTAAATATCATGGGGTTTTGCTCTGTTAACAGTCTGTATTTAAGACAATGTTTTGATAACATAAGCTTAAACTTGTCGCTGCAATAAAGCAATTTCAACCTGAATTTGACGTAGTACCCAATAAACAGAATTCACCATCAATTTATCATTTGGCAGGTTTGAATACAAGTCTCTTTACCTGCCTTTGAAACACCTTTCATCAGTAGGCTAAACTGTCATCTTTCTTTATGTATTTTCTTTATTTAATAGTAGCCTAAATATAACTTTATTGAGAGTTGTGAAATTAAATATGGACAGTTAAAGATTCAGGGAGATAACCAAAGCAATTAAGTTGCAGAACCATTCACGGAATGATTAAGCTGCTTATTTTTAGGGATGTAGCCTATACATGTATCCAGTGCTGTTTTATACAATATCGTCAAAACTGCACATTAAGTCTATGGGAAAAAAACAAAACATTAATTAACAGAAAAAAAAACGAATAATGGGAAGGGAGGGGATGTGATGGAGAAATGTGGGAGGGGGTGTGTGAACATGTGTATATGCATTTCTAAGCGGGCTTTCGCTTATTTTTTAAGAACGAGCGCGGATATACATAGCCTACATGCACGTATCCCTGTTTAAGTGTGTAAACATTAGTACTGAGGGAAATCCAGAGAGGTAGCTTGCTTGCAGTTGTATGGTTGTAGTCGTTTTGGTAGTGATGCATTTCCTTTTGGGTACATTTACCTTGCTGGCTAGCTCACAAACGGTGTGAAAGCAAAGGAAAGAGAAGGGAAGGAGGGGGCGGGGGTTTTATGGACCTCACCGGTTACGGGACTCAAAGAAGCCTTGATTCTGCACCTATTTTTTGGAGGTGAGGACAAAACAAAAGAAAAAAATTGAAGGAAAGGGCCTTGCGGACTGTTTGTGACGGGGCCCCCGACTCCGTCGCTAATGGTCGGGTGATCTCGACGACTGAAGGAGAAGCGGCAGAACATTCTACTCAAGACCGGGGATTCCTTCTTCAAGACAGAAATAACACGAACCAGCATTTTAGTGCTCATTGAGCCGTGATTGTTCTCTAGTATTCGTCGGAGTCAGGTAAATTGTGCATTTGTTCTGTTAGAGGCATGTAGCCGAGCCACGAAAGCTACTGGTTGTTATGGTTGAGGTTGCCTGGTACCTAACTAGCAAATGAAGCTTGGTTGAAGGTAGTAGCTAACTAGCGAACATTTGCTAGCTAGGTAGCTAGCTTGGTAGCGATTGCTATCTTGCTAACCACCTAACGATCGCAATGTAGATAACAGGCTAACCAACTAACCAGTAATTGATAGATTTCGACAAGCCATATTATTTTTTGAAAATTAAAAAACAAAAAAAAAAATTCTTCCACGGTACAACCGCCTAACCCATATCTGTAGCTCTAACCCAAATGACATACATCGCAAATTTATTGCATTTTATCGACTCACGTTAGCTAACTTGGCTAGCTATCCGCTCGTTGAATTGTAGCTACCTGGGTTACCTAGTTGCTAGCTTCTGTAGTTCAGAAATCAAAACCAAATGAAGAAAACATATAGTTCGCTTGGTGCTGTCTTGTCGGAGAGCTGCACTCATGTTGTTTACCTTATGCACTTGCAACTTGTCTTGTCATTTTCCTCATGTGAGCAAGCTAATTAACTCAGATGGCTACCTAGGTTTTTTAATTGATTTATAATTGTGCAGAGCTGGCTTGCTAAGGAGCTAATAACACTAGCTAAGAATGGCATACGAACTGCTGCATTTAGCAAGCAATCACAACCTGTAATGTTTACCAAAACAAACGGTGCTCAGTCCACAGTGTCCAACCTGTTATGACCCGAGTCGGTTTTGTGTCCCTTAGATATACAGTTCTATAGCGAACTAGTACAAAGCTGTCCTGGGATTATTATTCCTTTTGCATTGTTCTACACGGTGGTTGCTTATGATGTTAGCTAAATTTAGAATAGATCTAGCAGACGGACTATACGTTATTGTTACTGCTATTGTTGCACACTACGTTACACCACCGTGACACTGAATGGAATTACCAAATTCAAGAAGATACTCTGAAAAAAATAACACTGCAAAATTGGAAAATGTTCTCGTTTAGTATTTGAATGTTAGGATTTGGTAATATACATCGTCAATGACCGTGCGTTACTGGTGATTTACTGCTTTATTATGCTTAAATCGTAATGTGTAGCTTGTCCAAATTCTAGTTGACTACTTTTTGTAATAACTGGTAGTGCATATCTCTGAATTATGGTAGTGTTTTAGAAATTAGATGAACACCAGAAGGGCCATAATGACCCGAGATAACATGATGCAGTGATATTAAGCCTACTTGTTATTAGCAGTTTCAGATCATACCGTCATTCAGACCGTATGTTTTTACGAGAGTGGATTGCCCATAACAAATCTTTGGATTTTTGTCAGACCACATATTAACAATAATGCTTTCTCTGGCATTCTTTTGTTGGCAGTAGCCACATATTTTTCTTTGTTGTAACTACTGAGGGATTTGGTTTTTGTTTTGAAATTCATCATTTGAAAATGAATAGCCTACATGTCTTCCCATTTTCATGAAGACGGGATAGAATACACATAGTGTGTATGTATGCCTGTGTGTGTATATTCCAAGTCACATGGCGTTGGGTTAATTAATTCATACCCGTTGATATGAGAATTTTCACTATTTGGGTGGTCTGTTTTTGCAACTACTTTGCATTGTAATCTATTGAAATCGCATTGCCCATTTTGTAAATGTATTGGCTAATGGCTGTTAAGGGTTGTGTTTTTTATTTGAAGAAAATGTTTTCTTTGTATAATGGAGTTATAGCTATGCCGTAATATGAAAACCATGCATGTGACTTATTGTTTTACTTTTGTTTGGGGGGGGGGGGGGGGGGGTTGAGGGCTCTATAGAGAGTACAAAGTTTCAGTGAAGTTTAAGTTATAGCCTAGTTCTGCTTCTTTACTTGAAGCAAAATGGCCAGTTTGGACCAGTCAAGTCACAGCAATGATACTTGTAGTAATTATACTGATATTATTATGTTATTGCTTTCCTTCTGTCTTGTCATAGTGCTGCACGTAAGATTTTATAGCCTTAATTTTCTATGCTGTTAGTCAGTTTGTCTTCCTTCTAGCCATTTTCTTTCTGTAAATCACATTAATCAATTTCTAAATCTTCTTTCCCATTCTCTGATTCTTCTTTTTTATTTTTCTCGTTTTTCTGCTTCTGCACTTTGATTGCTTTTCCTTGTTATTACATGGATTGTTCGCCTTCATTTTTTTGTTCTTCATCCTCTGTGTTATCTGTGTTTATTTATTCTAATTATTTGCTTAAAATAGTTTTTACTCACATCTGTCCATCACTTCTAATTATATTCTAATGAGCCTTCTTTTTCCTCCTCTTCTTCATTCTTAATTTTCATTCATTGACTCTTCTCTTTGTAGCCTAATTCTATTGTATGTCTACTTACTCTGAATTGGCTTCATTTTGTGTGTGCCATTTCCATTCTTATTGCACTTAAATTGTTTGTTTTTTTTGCTGTTATTTCCTCAATTCTTGTATTCACTTCTGAACATGCCATTCCTGATTGTTTTTGTTTTATTAGTATATTCATACTATATTCATCCCCTTGAACTTTTTCACATTTACACCTTCAAATTCTAACGTATTGAAATGTTTGTCCTCTTTACAATAGATTGCATGCATTTATTTATTTATTTTACAAATTATGCTTATGCACTGGGTTCTCACATACATTGAAAATCCTTGAAAGTCTTCAGGTTAAAAAATTTAAATAATTAGCAAAAATGTGAACTTAAAGTTATTTTTAATTTATTATTTTTTAGGTGAGAGCTTTTGACCATTGTCTTGGGGAAACTTCATTTTACACATTTTATGTTGTGTAGGCTATGCCCTTTAGAAACTGATCCTAGATATTAACCCCCAACTCAGAATGGTTGGGGTTGGCATTGGGGTCCAAAGAGCTGATCCAGCATTAATTCTCAGGGTTAGTGAGGCCATATATTGCTTTACTGATGAGCTGCAATGCTTGTGATATAGCATACTGTAAGGCTTTTATGGGTCCTTGAATTTGGAGGAATGGGACCGTGACAGGGCTTGAAATTCATGAAGTAGGGGCATAGCTAAGTGTGTGACCCATGTAAGTCTTCAAACCCTTCTCATTCTTTTCTTCTTAATTTTTCCATTCTCTTTATTTATCAGAAATCATTTGGTCATTGGCTCATCACATGTTTCTTTTTATTGATCGTGGTGTGTAGTTATCCATTGCAAGTCCATGGCGTTGTAGTCTATCGCAGTTTTAATATTATGGTGCCTTTTTTTGTAACTGCTGTCAATTTCTGTGTAATTACAGGATGAACGGGCCTGCTTTGTACACTATTGTACACAGTGAGAAGGACTACCTTTGCATTGATTCATTTAGCACACATTCTTATCCAGATCAGCACTTTGCATGATTTGATTGAAGGATAAAAGTAGCGTGCCAAGGCAAATCAGGGGCGACATAGCTCAGGAGGTAAGAGCGGTTGTCTGGCATTTGGAGGGTTGCCGGTTCGATCCCCCGCCCTGGGCGTGTCGAAGTGTCCCTGAGCAAGACACCTCACCCCTAATTGCTCCAAACGAGCTGATTGGTACCTTGCATGGCAGCCTTTCACCGTTGGTGTGTGAGTGTGTGTGTGAATGGGTGAATGAGAAGCATCAATTGTAAAGCGCTTTGGATAAAAGCGCTATATAAATGCAGTCCATTTACCATTTACCATGTGGTGAGGTCCATAGGGTGGCAGACACCGAAGCCATTGACCAAATCCCATCGTGGTTGGTGGTTTGATTCCCCACTTTCTGTGCTGTAATCCTGTCTCTTATTTGTAACCCCCTCTGCTTTCCCTCTGTCTGCCTGCCGACTCTCCTTTAACACCCCTCCCCCCCCCCTCCACAAGGGATTTGACAGCATATACTGCAGGAGTAGAATGTGAGTATAAGTTAATGATAATGAACTGTTGAACCGAGGAATGAAAGGCAAGCTGAAATTACAAGCTGCAATGCAGGATGAGCAAAGGTACTCAGTTCCTCAAAATAATATAAACCGTGATATAGGGCTTATTTAACTGCCCTTTTAAAAAAGTGTTACCTGTTAATAAGCTGTACAGTGATAGGCAACAGTACACCTTAATGATTGCTAGAATTTTAAACATTAACCATTGTTTTTACCTTTATTTATATACAAGGTGGCTACAGCTATTCTTAGTGGGTGGTTGAGTAGCTGCAAATGTCTGGGTTGTGAAACCATAGCAACACATTCATTCAGTGAACTGTTTGGTGGTTTGGTTCCATCACATCTTCAGAAATATGCAGCAGCTGTAATGGTAGTGGTGAGAGAGATTTTGCAGTGAAAGAGTATAGCCTGTATGTACCGCAAAACTACCAGCTCAATTTTCCACCACGTTTAATTTAAGCACGGAGGCGAAACATTCAAGTCAGTGGTGGATGAAGGGAAGCCAATGTCGATCACTGCTTTTGCTTGCACAGCAACTCATCAACGTGACCCTGCTTATTTGGAGAAAGCCATTTGCGCTCGTTGCCAAAATGCTTCCCAAGGTCACGATTCTGCTGAGCATCCTTAAGGTGACTGTTTTCATGATGTCATGTGGTAGGCTTTTATTGAATTCGATTTTTTTTGTGTTTACAGCATGAGTTTCTAGTTTGCCACTTACACCGAAGCTGTTTCAGTTAGACTGGCTTGTCTAGATGATGCAGTTCTATTTGCATTGCAATACCTTTTGGGGGGTGGGTGGGATGGGTTTTTCATGAATGAATTCGTTTAACAATTTTGATTGATAGTCTAGCCTAGTTAGACAAATTAGTACATTTTATTATATGCTATTATTAGGATATAATTATATAGGCTTGTCAGGGTTTTTCCTGGAAACCCTGATGCTGCTGCACACGTCTAGATTTAGAGCATCACAGTAACATAAATCCTCCAAAATTAAATAAATTTGAATGTGACAACCCTCAATACAAATTGCATGTGCATGTGATGTGCAAGACTGGCATCTATTATCCCATATGAAGTGAATATGGTCCGAAGTTTGGGGGAAAAAAAGCCCATCCAATCTCATCACACCGGCTGAGTAGCAACGATGATCAATATAACGATTTAGCGCATGGCTACCAAAGCTTCTCAAGTTGGTCAAGCAAAGATATGTAACGGTGCTTAATATAACTCATTTAGACTTTTTTGTGCATGCTCTGCACATTAATCCATTATGTGTAAAGTTATTCTTATATGTTTATCGTTGGTTATACACATAGCCATGCTCATAGCCCCAAGTACATCTGAATTGGCTCTAGGAGTAGATATTGTCGATCCCTCGTGAAATGTTGTGACATCCACAGTCTGCCTTTCTCTGTGCTGGGCAAAGTGCTTGTCTGCATTGGCCACACACGCAAGGGCAGTATGGCTGTCTACATGTATTTCATACGTTCTG
This sequence comes from Anguilla rostrata, assembly GCF_018555375.3. Lineage (NCBI taxonomy): Eukaryota > Metazoa > Chordata > Actinopteri > Anguilliformes > Anguillidae > Anguilla > Anguilla rostrata. Next base: position 64,614,043 of record NC_057934.1, read on the forward strand.
TTACCATGGAAAACAGTCCATACAACACCTCCTAGTGCCTGCTCTCTAGTAGGTGCAGGATTTACACCCAGGCATTACAAAAAGAGGACATAGGCCCAGATGGTCAAACAGGAGTAAATATTGTACCTGGCTTGCAACTCCGTTTTACATTGGAAACAACATTAGGCAAGGCGTATTCGCAAATACTAAATTACATTACATTACAGGCATTTAGCAGACGCTCTTATACATAGCATTTTACATTGCCTTCACTTATACAGTGTGGTTATATACTGAAGCAATGGAGGTTAAGTACCTTGCTCAAGGTTACAGGGTCCTACCCAGGACTTGATCCTGTGTCCTTCAGGTTACAAGACCAGCTCCTTTACCCATTAAACTACACTGCTGCCCCAGATATAGAGTCCTGTGAGGTTTACCATAAGCACAGGTTCTGTGAGCTCTTCATGATGTGTGTGGGTGTGTGCGCGCGCGCAATTTTTACATGACAATGATATGCAGAGGACTACTGTTATTAGGATCCATGTTGTACAAAGTTTTTTTTTTTTTTTTGGTCTGAAAAGGCATTTATTACAATTTATGCTTTTAAAAAAAATGTATTTCTCAATGTACAACTCAATTGCAGTTGTTAGACATCCAGCATTGGTTCAGGAGAGCACAGACAAGCCATTGTGTCCTTCGAAGTAAGTGCCACTTGCTGCTGCACCCAGTCACTTCCGCAGTCCAGAGTTGTGCAGGCATGCAGGTAGAGCAAGAGAAGACGGGCTATACCCTGTCAATGAAATCCCTCCCTGGGCACCACTGTGGCCATTTATGCGTTGCCACGCAGGACTCCCGGTCATAGCTGGCAGCACAGTACGATCAGGAGTCAATTGTGAAATTGCAAGCAAGAGCCAGTTCTTTCGCCTGGGCTCCCCACTTAGTAGCCCCTGAAAACACCTGCCTTTCTTCAGCTGTTTCCCAGATGACATCACATTTGAGGTGAGATGGATTGCAAGGTCCACCTTACAAGATCCACAATTTTCCGCCTAGTGTGGTATAACCTAACTTTGTTGTGGTTAGTGTTGTCACGATACCATAATTTTGACCTCAGCTCCAGCTACAGTAATGTGTCAAGACTGTGGTACTGAAACGAAACCACAGCTAAAAGAAAGACATACTATGATTGACAAAGTGTTCATGGATGCAACATAAGCAACATTGTGAACCAAACACTGCAGTTCATCATCAAATAGAATCGGAATTAGAAGATGATGACGGCAAGGCAAGTTGCTAAACACAGGACTTCTTACACTGTTTTTGACCTGTCATTGACATGTCCTCTAGTCAATTTGATGGAGTGGTGGGGGTTAACTGTTGCATCAAAAGGACCAAGTGCCATCTTTGATATAAATCCATTCGCAGGGTAATTGTTACTGTCAGAATGTAATCCCAATAAAGTGCTACTGCTCATTTTTTGGTGGTCTGATATTTTGTGTGTATATCATTTTTAATAGAAAACCAGGGTGGAAATCACATTGTGCTGTCAACCAGGAGTCTTGCACCTGAGATCTACATGAAAACACGTTTCAGAGACTGAACAGCAATTCAGGTTTACCATAAGCACCATTCTGTGAGCTCTCCATGATGTGTGTGGGTGTGTGTGTGCGCACAATTTGTACATGACAATGATATGCAGAGGTCTGAGATTTACATGAAAACAAATGTTTCAGAGACTGAACAACAATTCACAATGTGGTCATTTAGCAGAGACTTTTAGTTTTTATTTGCACGGTAAGAGAGCATCATAATTGATGGGTACATTTGCCACTGTCAAGGTGTTTGCCTCAAAACCTGCAACATAACGTATAAAAGGGTTGGTTATCTAAAACATTTTAAGCCATTTATATGAACAATGAGGCACACTCCAGTAGGTGAGAGCGGCTTGGTAGATAAATATCCTTAGTATTTCTTAAATGTGTTTGTGAAGCAAAAACTCTACAACGGACAAAAACTAATGCTCACCACAGACAATGATTTTATGTTTTGCTTTTAAAAAATAAGTGAGCTTCATAAAGCAGAGAGGGATGCTCTGTTCTATGCATGTTTCCACCATGACAATTGTATTTGCAAAGTTATAATCAACTGTTAATTGTACACAAACTGGTCTTTACTATCTAATAAAGCACAAGCCACAAGTTACTATTCTCCCTGCAGCCTTGGAAAATGTTTCTTCCTCAAATGACAGAAATTTTTAAAATCCATAAACTTATACATTGCTTGCTGATGCATTCAGGAATATGTGTTCAGATTTTTTAATTTCAGTTTGTGTTGGTTGTATAGAATTTGTTGACATTCATTTTTAATGAAGACCACACATTTAAATGAATGCAGATTAAATCCAAATTGACAATGCAGGAAACTAATATGGAAAAATCTTGTAAATTGAAATATAATATGCAAATTTCACATTATTACAATGCTATTCAAATTAGCATGATTTTCTTGGCTTTATTCCAAAGGCAAACATGCACTTCCTTGGTTATGATGTCCTGAGATTTGGTACTTGGATGACAATCAGATGTGGCTTTAATGTTAAACTTTGGGGTTAAAATGAATGAGCTTGTTTTGTTTAATTTAGTAAGCAACTTTATGACTATAAAAATGAATACGCAGTAATATCCCGTATTGGTGTGAAGGGGACAGATAGCACAACTGACTTGGGAAAAGAGAAGTGAGCATGAGAAACGCTACTTGCCAGAGCAAGCAGTTACGTGGACCACCTTTTTAGGAAAAACCTGGACTACCAATGCTACAAAGTTAAATGACTGCTGGGGGAGGAGAAATGGGCTGTTCTACCTAGCAGCACAAGAACTCAGCCAAATTTAGAAACCACCCTGTATGTATCTCACAAGAACGTAGTAGGCTTTGTTGCAATTCCAATTAACTCTATTTGTTATAATTTTTGTGTTTCTGGAACAGATATAGGCTATATAATGTGTTGGAAGTATATAATGTGTTCTGTAAGTGCATCGTCATCCTCTGGTTACAAGAAGCTAGGCTGTTGCTCTTGAAATTAGCAATAGTCTGGAAATTTTGCAGAATCAAGGTTTTGAAATCTAGATGATTTACTAATGGTCATTTGTGTGCCTGTTTTACATTTCAGATCTTCAAATGCGACGAAAGGCTTATAAATAAAAAGGTGAACTGACTCATGAAGACGAAGGAAAAAAGACATGACTGAACAATGTTTGTTGATGGAGACCAAACTAGGAAAGAAAACGGAGCGAAACACAAAGGATAAAAAGAAGGGCACTTAAGAAGAATCAAAGTGGAGGCCAGAAAAATTGATCGCAACCATCTAAGTGTAATAAAGTATATAGTCAGAGGAAAAAGGACCAAAGACTTCCTTATTTATTTATATCCTATTATGGGACATCCAGCAAAAACTATTAAAACCAACATGCATACATTCAGTATTGAACATCCTTTTTAGAAATGGATGGGCTTCATGGATTTTCTTTTTTCACCAAACAAGAATGTCATTTACCTAAACATGAGGACCTATGGCCCTGGATTAAAACCAAGCTTAACATTAATATCAAGTATTAATTGCACTGTAAAGTGTAGGGTGTACTGATGCTATATCTGACACATGAAGCTTGATTCCCCCTCTCCCCTTTGAAAAAATCTGAAAAATTGGATGCAATACCAGATTATTCGGGCTCAAGAATTGCAGTGACTGCCATATGGTCAGCATCCGCTCCTGCGATGATGTGAACCCTTGTCACAACTTCTGTTTTCATCTAAGAATTATTACAGCCACTGCTGCAACTCTCCTCTGTTGCTTCTGTGCCGTTGCTACTGTTGTAAACGTGATTTTAAATGCTCCTATAGTGCCAAACTGCTACAGCCATATTTTGATAATTTCAACATCTGCCTCTTCTGTGTCAGTGATTGTAAGAATTTATCCAGTGGCTGTAACAGCAGTCTCATTGTGTTTCCCCTTTAACTTTAATTCAAGTCATCGCTTCCACTTTTTTAAAGCTCTGATCTACTTGCCAGTCTTTTGCTTCTACAGCAAAGACTTATGAAGTTGAGCTGTCACACATGTTCCATATTTACCTATAACAGTGATAGACTTTTCTTCTCTGGCATTCCAAGCTACCAGTTCCTGCAGTTTTGGATGCAGTGTAAAACAGACTAATTAAACTGCAGCAACGGAAGCGGTCTTACCCAGTCCTGCAAAATCCAAGATATATATACGTATTGTTTTATATTTTTGAGTTTTGAAAAGTCGTGTATATTTTTAAAATGCAGAATTTTCCTGACACCGCTGCTTCTCCAGCTCCCCACCGTGGGTTTTCTAGTGTGACTGGTGCACGGGGGAGGAATTCCTCTTATCCACTCCAGCCGTCAGAACTTCTGAGCTCTTCACGAATGCCAGACGAATATGCTGGTATGCAGCAGCAAAATCCTCAGACACAAAACCAACACCCATCCCTCCACACAAGCCAGGCAGCCCTCATGCGGGGTTATGAGGCTAGAAACCGAGGAAGGGGGGCTGAAGGAGTCTTACAAGGTAACAGTAAACATGGCAGCAATGATAACAACCCATACCGAAAGGAAACAATGGATTATTATTTTTTGATGAGTAGCAAAGAAGGACAGAGAAGAGGAAGTCATGGATTTGGATATGGTGTAGGATTGGGGTTTCAAAATTTAGATGGACACGTGCCTCACCAGTACCGATCTAACAGACCTGCTTCAGGTACTGCTTCTGGTGTGTCACAATATCCGATGGACTATAGTGTTGCTGCCGGATCAACTGTCAATAGAAGCAGTAGTACTGGAACGTTTTCCCCCTCTCACCAATATAGTATGGCCCAGAGCCCTTCAGTAACAGGACCACCTGTGCGCCACCAACAAGCCCAGAATTACCCTTCCCATCAATCTCTACACCAAGAGCAGCACCAGAGAGGTTATCCCCTATCTGGACAAAGACTGCCTTCTCAGTTCTCCAACTGCCCTCCACCAAATGCAACAGCAGGGTCAGCAGGGAAGTATAATTCCTCCCCACAGAGATACTATAGTGGGGGAAATGGTGGAAAGTGTAAAATGAATAACACAGCCAGTGCCAATTCAAGTCCATGTTCCAATAGAAATTCAACCAACCCAGCCAGTACACGGGCATTTGAGGGGATGGGGCAGGGTTATCCCAGTTCAGATTATCCATATAATTCCAACCTCTCCCATTCACATCGCAACCACCAGCAGAATTTGGGACCAAGCTATGAGACTTCACACAAAATGCACCCCTCCATTTTGTTGAACCAACCAGGGCTTTCTTACCCTAAACATCTCCCATGTTCCACATCATCCTCCAAGTCTTCCACCTCTTCTACTATTCCATCTATACATCAGCTTTCTTCTCATGAAGTAACAAAATCCCCAATGCATACTCAAACCCAACAGCCTCATTTCCAACAAAACTTCAGTCCAATTTCTAACCCATCTCCAGCTGCCTCCCTAGTCCAGTCACCCAGCTGCAGCTCTTCTCCATCTCCACTGATGGGTATTTCAGACGGCCAGGGAAACTCCACTGCACCCCCTGCACACCAACCATCATATTCTCTTTCAAACCTCAGAAACAACCACAGTCATAATAGGCTGTTACAGGTAATGCCCCAGCATAGTCCCACACCAAATTCTAACAGCAGCAACAGTAGTTGTGGGAGCAGTGGGCATGTAAACACTACTAGTCTGAATTCAAGTTCGGGTGGTAATCATTCTGTTTTAACAAGAAGGGGAGTGGGGCAGAGGGGAAGCGATCAGTGTACATCATCTTCCCACTACGCAATTTCTCCACTTGAAAAACAAATCCTGGACCCTGGTACCAACAGTCTGAATGCTTTGACTTCACAGGTAGCCAATTTGCCTAATACAGTGCAGCATGTGCTACTCTCTGACTCTCTTTTGCCAAACAACAAGGGCAAAGATAATGGACACCAGATGCAGCCATCACTGCATTCTTCGCCCACAAGTCAGCAAAGGACTATAAGTAATAGTTCAACTAGAAGAGGAGAAGGTGGTAGAAAAATAGATAGTCATGATATAAATTCTGAAGGTGGAACTGATGAGGAACACATGACTGAACTGTCTAGAGAGGCCCAAGTTGAATGTGACGAGCATCCTTTGGAAGGGGAAGATGAGACGATGAGGCAATTGAGTGAAACTAACAGTGTGGATGGACTAACTGGTGGCATCCCTATGCATCAGAATCAAGCTAACTCCCTAGCTGAACATGATCGTCGGGGGTCTCCATCTTATGTGGATATGGAGGTATCCAAAAAACAGAAGAAAACACGGTCTTCCCAGAGTCTCTCTCAATTAAAAAGGACTGGTTATAAAATATATGGTTCAATATCCCCCTCTTCCCTTTCTTCTCACATTCCATCTGAGGGCCCTAGTACAGTCCAAGTCCCTCCATGTCCCTCTCCTACACCCTTTACTAGTCTGAAGTCCCCTGCACCATCACCCATCCTCACCTGTTCATCTCAGTTTAACTGTCTTGAAGAGCCTGAAGTTCCTGTTGTGATTCCTACAAATGAACTCAGAGGGAGAGAATGGAAAGAAGATAGTGATAAAACAAAGAAAAAAGAGAAAAGTGGTAAGTCTCAAAGAGAAGAGAGCCATGATATAATGGAAATGCAAACTAGGAGGAACAATGAAGGTGAAATTCAGTGTCCGCTCTCCTTCAACAACCAAGAGGATAAAGGAGGAGAGAAAAAACAGGGAGTGCTTCTGGGTTCTGAGGAAACCCACATGGAAGGAGGGGTTGGGGTGATTGTTTCTACTCGTTCAGAGGTAATTCAGTCTGAAACCGTGTCTGAACAACCACAAGGTATATCTGCATCGCCACATGGACCAGATCTAACTAACAATCCAGGAATTCCAAACTATTGCCCTAACAGGGAGAACCACTCTTATAGTTCATTCAGGGATTCCAGCAGTCACAATGGAGAAGGTAAAATAAGTGTGCCTACTAAAGCTGCAACACATGGAGCAAAACTGCCTGGTAGGCACGCTACATCCCCTCACCACCTCCAACCTGTTAGTCAAAAGTCCCCTTACAGATTCTCTGAGTCACTCCATGGGAGTTTGAACAATGACAGAGTTGGGCTGAGTGAAGATGGAATGGTAGCAAAATTAAATGACCAAGCTTACCAACAACCTCCACAACATATTGCAGGACTTCAAAAAAAGATAGAGACAGCTGAAGTTGAAGGTCAGAGTATGAGAAGCATAGCTTTAGAGTCTGGAAGGGGACCTGATAATCCTGTTCAACAACAAACATTTCCAAGTCTTTTGCAAGAAGTCTTGCAAGGTTACCACACAGAAAAACGCTATAGGTATCCTGAAAACTTAGCTCAACAGTCGCAAACCCGCAGTACTCCTCAATTTCAAAATATGCCTTATCAATACCCCCATTCCAGGCATCCTAACTCCATGACTGAAAGTGTCAGAAACCATTTTTTGTCTCAGAGTAGAATGAGTATGAATTGTCATATCCCTAATGAATCCTCCTCCCTAGGAAAGACCTATTCAAATCAGAGGCGTGAAGGTGTGATTAACATGGACCAGGATACTGGTCGTTCCTGGTGTTCTGGAGGACCTGGATCTAGGGAAATTCAATGGGGTTCTTTTGACAAGAGTAAAATGATAGATTCCCCAAATCATCAAGGAAATAGTATGCAGCAGTCTTCAGAACTTTCTCTACGGCCCCATTCAAAGAACAGTAACTCATCTGACTATGCCCGTCCTACCAGGAAACCCTCATCAAATGAATTGAACTCCACTTCTGCAGTGCAGCAGTTGCTGCTCAAAGAAGCTGCACCAGCAGAAGGGAATGAATCATCTGTGGGACAAGTTCAGCCTCATACACCATCATCATCACCATTGCCCTCTCTCTCATCCTTGGAGCGACGCTCAGTCATATGTGATCTTTCACCATCTCCTCTGACCACACCTGAAAGGGACAGATCTTCAGATAAAAGAGATAAAGTGAGTATTCTACCACAAATTGGGTCTTCCGGATCTTCTGTTATTCAGCAATCACTTTCTGCTTCAGTGTTAAATCAAGAGGACAGCCTCAGAGAAGAAAAGGTGTATAAAGCAATGTTGAGGGAGGAGGCACTGAAGATTATTAAGGAGGACCAAAATTCTAAAACGTGTAATTATAGTCATTCCTTCACTAAGGAAACTACTATTCAGCCTCAAAACAGAATGCAGCAACATTCTGGCCCTCACCAGTTGGACACGATTCCTGACCCTCCAAGGGCTTTTAGTGGAGGGAAGGGGAGTGTTAAAACTGGTAAAATGGCCCCTGTCCAATCCCAACAAGCCCCACAACAACTCATACCCACCCATAATCCTCTGTCTTCACCACCATCATCAAGATTTCAAGTATACTTCCAAAGCTTAGATGAGTCAGGTCATCACTCTGCTGGTGTAGATGGTTTTGGATTGAGAGATTCAGGGGAGGGGACTGTCAAAATGAGTCCTCGGCACCACTACCAACTGTCACATCTCAATTTGCCTTCATCTCAACCAAAAATCTCCCAATCCACTAATAAATTGCAAATGTATCCCCACTCTCTCTCTCTCCAGCACTTACACAGTTTAAATGACAGACTTGACTGGGGCTCAAATAATAACCAGCCATCCTCTCAGGATTTAATGATGTCCCCTAATTCAAGCCGAAATCAACACAATGCAGGAATTAGATCCACAACTGATGTACTAGCTAATCCACAGCTACCACCTCATCAGGGCAGTTACTATGACGTCAAAATGTGGGGGCCATCAGTATCTGGAAGAGAGAACAAAGGGATAATGGAGGGAGATGTCTACCGAAGAAATGAACCTTGTACTTCTATTGGTCCCCCTGGGTCAGTTGCCTTGCCCTCAAAGCAACCAGTGGTCTCCAAAAATCTTGAATCAAGCCCATCAAGAATCGTTACAGAAGATGTTGTCAAATCATTTCACCCAATGTCTACACCTATCAAGCAATCTGATTGTAGCAGCATTAACAGTGGTAGTGGAAATAGTGGTAACTTGGGACCTCAGGGGAAAGCTAAAATGGGGGGTTCTGTGGACACAAACCCATTAATTATGAGAAGAAGGGTACGTTCTTTCATCTCCCCAATTCCTGCAAAAAGGCAGCACCAGGATGTATCCCAACAACAGCAGCAAAGAGGTGTTTCAAGTATGAATCCAACTCTTTTATCCAACTCTGACGTTAGACACAGTGTAGATACTGACTCATTCAGTCCAGATGTGCCTAATCACAAAACGGTCAGTTCCAATGCTTCTTTAGTGTCTCCTTCACCCTCTTTAGGAAAAATGGATGCTTTGCCACCTAGAAAGGGAAGGGGCTTGAAGCTGGAGGCAATAGTACAAAAAATTACACCCAGCATTAAACCAACAAGTGATGACAGTGAGAGTAATACTGATTCAACTTCAGATAATCTTTCCAGCTTGTCTCATACAGAAATGACATGCATCTCGGACCTGAAGGACCACAACTCCAGTGTTGGGGGAAATTTCTCAAGAATGGAAACTGGCAGTGGGAGTTGCTTACCGTACTTAAATGAAGGTATCTCATTGGAAGAAATGATGTCTTACAGGGGGGTTGAGGAGACGGGGCCTATGCCTCCCACTGCATATCAGTGTGACCCCCATCAGGACATACAGATTCTCAAATGTGATTTGACAGAAAAGCCAACCAGGGCAGCTGTTGGGGATTTGGAGTCTGTATTAGACTTTGGGATTGGGGTGCCAGGAGTTAAAAAGTCTGAAATAGACTCAGCAGGAGATGGGGAGAAAGATGAACTATCCCCTGATTTTACCCTATTAGGACCATTGCCCCCACCCCCTCCATTACCTCGTCCTGTACAAGCGTCTTCCCCTCCATCATCCTCTGCTTTGTCAGATATCCAACACTTCACTACAACTTATCAGCAACTAGAGACTCGTAGAGAACATTCAGCAGCTACTCTTCTGAGGCAAAAACTTGAAGAGAGTGAGATGTGTTTGGGGTTGGATGATTATTCTGGGAGGGACTACCTTGGGACTAAGTCACCCCACCACAACCAGAATCAAAGCAATTGCACATTATCCATTCCCCCACATAGCCAGCTTCATCAGCAGCACATATCTGCTGGGACCATTTCTTCAGTGACTGGCCAGTCACAGTATACCCAAATAAATCCCTCAGAGAATATGGTGCCTAAAGGATATTTTCCATCCGGGAAGAAAAGGGGACGACCAGTGGGTAGTGTGAATAAGCAAAAGCGTGTTCAAGGACAGTCACAAAATGTGTCCCTTAATGCCTCCCCTGTTGCTCAAATGCCTACACATGTTTCTGCTGCCACACCTCAGGCAGTAGTGCAAAGTATCAGCCCGACAATTCCTATAAATAAAACCAACTCTGAAGACAAAACCACTACGTCTCTTACTTCTCTTACTGTAACTCAGGCAGCAAAAGAGGAGATCGAGAGTGAAGAGAGAGAGCCAGAAATGGAATCAAAGCCTCACAAACAAAGAGGAAGAAAGAAGGAACACGTGACTGGAGCAGATGAAGTGGTGATCATGCCGACACAGAGGAGAAGGGTTGTAGATGTGTCTGAAGAAGAGGTAAAATCGGCAGGAATAAGAGGAAACATGAGTCCTAGTGGTGGTTTTCCTACTTGCAGGAAGCCAGTTTTTGCTCCATACGTTCATGTAGAAAAAAAGTTTGAGGAGGTGGGAAATGTATGCACCATTGTGAATGCTGAAGATGAAAAGAAGAAGGGAGAGAATGGAGAAGAGAGGGGAGGAAGGTTGGCAGGAAAAGAAGTGGGAGGAGTGTCTGTTGCCCCTGTAATTTCAACACTGACCTCTCAGTTGACTAGGAAAGATGTAGAAAGGGTGAGGGTAAAAGAGAAGAGAGGCACAGAAAGGTTAAATGCTTCCCACATTCATTCTAGTCCAACAGAGAAGGTACTTCCTTCCTCGGAATATGTTATTTCAGGATCGGTGATGTCTGAGATTGATACCTATGGTCATCTTCTCTGCTGCTTGTGCAAAAAATGGGCTAACTACAAAGATCTTGGTGACCTCTACGGACCTTACTATCCTCCTGAGTATGCCACAAGGTTTCCTAGGACTCCCTCTGTAATCAGGCAGAGCCTTGGGGGAACCAGTGTCGGCACTGTGGGAGCATTGGCAGGAGCAGCTGAATTTGAATCAGCAAAACAGGAGATTACACCAGTAGCATTCCAAACCTACGAGCCTATCACAGACCCCGGTTTCACAGGAAATCAAGCCACAGACTCACTGGCTGCGACATCAACGGACACAGAAGGTGCTGTGAGTGCTGAGGATAGACGTAGTCACTGTAGCAACAACAACGAAGGAAATGAAGATTGGGATCTGACACAAAAACTGACATCCACTGGTGAGGTGTTGAAACAGGAAGAGCAACCAAATGAAGTCTCACAAATGCTACAAAGCGAACAGCACATAGAGAACACACAGAAAAGACCACAACACAGAAAACTTACTTCTCATCCAAGATTTAAAAGGCGACACAAATCCAGTGAAGATTTACCCAAAACTGGACCCACCAACAGCAAAGCCTTACTGCCTTTTCAGCCTCCTCCACCTCTACCACTTCCTAGCCAAGATTTCTCTGATCCTTCAGCACCATTGTCCCTGCTTCCTCATGTTCCCCTGGACCCAGATGAATTGTGGGTACACGAGGGATGTATAATCTGGGCCAGTGGGGTGTATCTCGTCAATGGAAGGCTCTATGGTGTGCAAGAGGCACTAGATGGTGCCAGAGATACTGTGAGTTTATATTTCTTTTTTCTATTATTTTATATGTTGTACTTATGTTGTACTTCATAAATGAAATGTATTTAATTTCATTTTCAGTTTTTCCAGTATCTGACCTATTTGTGTTTACAGTACTTTCATGTTCTACAATTGTGTACTTTTTGCAGGTAGTCAGCCTGAAAAGTTAACAAAATGTAATTGTCTGTTTTGACTATTGATTACATTGTATATATCAATTGTCCCTCTGTAGCTCCTCTTTTCATTTACTTTACCAGTAACTGCTGTACTTTTCCGTTTGAACCTTGTTGCATCCAGTTTGTCAGGTTGTATTTTAACTGTCACCACTGTCTTCACTAGAGCTGCTCCCATTGTATGGCAATGGGTTCAACACTCGGCTGCTACAGTAAAGGCTGCACACTAAGCTACCATTATTTGTGTGCTACGGAGGCAGGTCGGTATTCTTATATACATTTGTTCCAGCTACTTGTAACCATGTTTGTATGTCAAGCATAAATATGTATGAGTCTTTTACTTTATTTATATAAATTTATATGATTATCTATTTAAATTATACTGTCTCTCTCCCAGGCTGTGCTCTGAATGAAGACAACTTTTCACTGCGGTGTCCAAAGCACAAGGTAAGGACAGAGATGAATCTCGAATGAATCTTCTGGTGAACTATCTTTTGTCTTTGTCTATTCTGCTTATTCAGACACTACCCCCTGGATAAATGATTGAAGTTTTAAAATTAAACACACTTTTGCCATTGCTCATTATTCAGGTTTTTTTTTTTTTTTTTTTTTTGCTAAGTTGTCTGTCTTCCTCTTTGGAATATCACCTAGTTCCCTCAGAACCATCGGCCAGTGAAGCCTGTGTATCCAGAGCAATCAGAGAGAGGCTGAGGAAGAGAAATAATTCAACACTGAAGAGACTGGACTGGTGAGTGCAGTGATCAGAAGGGGGAGTGCTTTTGTCACAGAAGAATGGTAACCACTGCGATGGTGTAAAGAAAGTAAGGAATGCACACTCAGGTTTGACGAGGTGCCGACTATAGTGTAAAATGAAACAGCAAGAAACTGATGTGCTGTGCTGACCAAATACATGTTGACATTACTTAGCTTTATTGGGGTATGTTGGAGGCAAGTTAGGGTACAATGTTAGTTATGTATAATACACCGTTAGGTGAGAGGAGTGGAGGACTAGTTCAACCATGCATTCCACTGTAATGGCGCCTTTTGCTCTTTCAGAATAATTGACATTATGTGTGAAAATGTGTGGTTTGACTGTAAATTTTGGTTTGCTTTTAAAATGTGAATGCTGTGGCTGGAAGTTTGACTCTCATGTGTTTATTCTGCTTCTGTTCTGTCCCTTTGCTGGTTGATCGGAAGACTACACATCGGAGGGACATTAAAACCAATGAGGGGAATCAAGACAACAAACTTCTATGAGCGAGAAATTATGACAGCCTGGAACAAGATAAGGGGAATATTTTTTATAAAAGACCATTTTCTGAAGAATGGGGGGGGGGAGTTTTTTTTTTTTTGTGCTAATGCAAAAGAAATTCCAGAATAATGTCATCATCAATGTAAGAACAAATGATGAAAAATGGATAAAGATCTAAGGAACTGAGGAGACTGAATGAGATTGGGGCAGAAAGCAAATGACTGAGGAATGAAAAAATGTACCGACAGAGACCCACACACTGACACTCGGAAAAAGAGAAACGTTCAAGTTCAACTCCCTTTCAAAACAAAACAGAAAACAATTTTTGTGAAATCTGTAGGAAAAAAAAACTGTTGGACTGTTCCACCTTTTCATCATGACTACCATTTCATTTATCTTTCAAACCCAAACACTACACATATAAGTGGAGCAGAGGGAGTTGGGAATGAGTGTGGATAAGGACTGCCAGAGCATGAAGAAGGGAAAGTAGTTGAGCAGTAAAACAGAAGAGGAGCAGTATATTATTACTTTGATTCTCATCATTTAATTTCCATTGGTATCGTTTCCATTTTCAAGATTATCACCATGGTCTACTTAATTCTGACTGGGTGCTTCTCAGTTTTAAATGAATTAGTAAACTGAGATTGATTGACTACTTTTTCCCCTAATGTTACTTGTTACAAAATAATGCACCACAATTCAGTTGTCTTAGTGGCCTCTGAGATTAATATTGCCTTGGAAGATGCTGGCTTGTTGCCTGTTTGAATTGTGTGTGCGTGTGTGTGCGTGTGTGTGCGTGCGCGTGCGTGTGCGAGACTCTACCTGGATGTCCATGATCCTTTCAAAGGTTCTCCTGTTTTCATTCTGGAGTTTTTACAAAGCAGACAGAACAGAACATTTTTACGGAGAATTGCTCTCAGATCAGATGAGTGATGTAATTTTTGAGAAAGAGGATAGAGGGAATAATGTAACTGTACCCACATACTGTATTGACCCTAATGGGTATCTCAACTGACAAGAGTAAATGGGCTAAAGATCAAATCAAACGAAAAGTCTTTTTTTTTTTTTTTTGCAGTAACGTGGTTCAATAGACAAAGAGACAACAACCTGTGAGTGTGAGAAAAGCATTCAACCATCTTACAAAAACATCAGTATAAACTCGAGTGTACGTTGATCTGTATTATTATAGTCATTATTTCTATTGTTTTTTTATTCTGGTTAAAAAAAGTGACAATATCAAAATGTTGTATTGGAACTGCCTTGTAAATATGTACATGGATTATAAAAATGACCAAAATGGGGGAAAATGCATGTGATCAATGTCTTTACTATGGACCACTTTTGTCTTTAAGCTGTGTTTAGTTACAATATGAATATATTATATTAATTTGTTTATTCTATTTAGTGTATATCCATACCTCAGTGTCTGACATTTTCTGTGTGTCGTCATTGAGGCTACCAGTTTTTTTTTCTTTTCTTTTCTTTTTACTTTTCACAACACATTCACTTTGAGGAAGTTAGTTGTTTCTGGGGAAAAAAATAAAAGAAAAAAGAGGAACAGTGTGAGGGTGTACTTGAGACAAGAAAACGTTATAGAGCGGTGCACACCACTTCCGAATTCACTCAAGTTAAACAAGTTAAAATCCCCGATGCACAGTGACAAGGGGTTTTTGTATGGAACCAGAAACATCTACTTTTTCTTTTATACACATTACTTATTAGCAATATGGGATGGCTGCTGGCTGCAGTGTGTGGCCTAATGTGTTTTGGATTTCTGATTGAAGGTAAGATTATTAAACTACCCGCATTATGAATCCAGATACACACCATTTTCGTCACTTTATTGCGAGTTTGCTAATATGTCAGTCTTAAAGTAATCATTATTTCTTCTCATATAAGCTGTAATATTAAGAAAAATAATGCAGTGTTTCCTTTGTTATATGCTGTGCATATGGTATCCCCCATCTCCCTTAGAATATGTTAGCATAGCATGGTATGCATGAAACTATCATCTTTTCTCACCTTCAAGGTCAGTTTAAAAACAACATTAGCCTGTTAGCTACAAATAGACATGATGCATAGTTACACCTGAAGTTGTCCTTGACTTGTTTTATTGATTTTCAAGATTATCACCCATTCGTAACTGATTAAGTCTGTTATAGCCTTACTTCTGTGGACCTCACACAAAGTCTTTTAAACGCAATGAACAGATTACTTTGAATTGTGTAAATTTAAACTACCAGATCATTATTTTTTGTTGTTGGAACTAAAATACTTTAATGTGAAGTGTATCGACCTGTTTGTTGTTAAATTAAGCGGGGAAGTATCTTCTGCTAATCAGCTATCCATGTTTAAGTTGATATATTTGTTAATCATACTAAACAAACAAAAGCCAATTGAAGATGATTATCGAATACGTCCATGTGCTCAGAGTCCCTAATATTAACTCACCAGCAGCAACTGTTACATAATTACGTCTGTCTGTATGTAATGCCTTTTCGTTTATTTTAAATCTTCCTTATTATTCGCAGCCGAACTCTCAGTCACCGTCCAGCATCCAATCAGAGTGGCTCTGGCTGGAGAAACACTTCCACTTACGTTTTCTGTGACAGTGCCGAAGAACCAAAGCTCAGACAAATTTGTCTGCTGTCGTGATATCGACAATGAAGTGTTATACACTTCTTCCATCTCAGAAACAAAAACGATTTCGTGGAACCTGACTGTTTCCAATAGGGCAGATTCGGGAGAATACAGCTGTGAGTACAAGAAGATAAGAGCCTACTGGGTTGTCCTAGTGAGAGGTGAGGACCTGGAAACTGTAATGAAGGGATGGGGTAGTGAAATTAACATCCAGTAAGCTGGTTTGAATCATTTCCTTTGTGTTTAAATGCTCTTCTCAACAGTATGTTTATTCCCTAACAATACACATACTTCAAAAATGTATTTTAGACTACGGAGCTGTTCCCTTTGAATGAAGGAATCCATAAGAAATCTGAAGGCATTGCCAGGAAGCACATAAAAGATTATGCATTATGTATACAAAAATGCTATAACGTGCCCTTATGCAAGATAACTAATGTTCATAAATTGAGAAATGAGGCACATCAAGTACAGGTTTAAAACAACAATACATCATCTTGAAATCAGTCTTTTAACCTTTCTGTTACATGCATGTATTGATCACTATATAATAGCATTACAATCATTTAATGTGAAACATATGCATATTTTGTCTAAAGAGTGCCTCCTGTTTCTCACTAAACTGTAGACTTTTTTAAACTGTAAGCACATACAGTACCTTCAGAAGGTATTAATGCCCTTTGTATTTCATCCTGTTACAACTTAAGATTTTAATGCATCGAAATTTCCCCTCCTTCGCCAACACAATAAATGAAACACATTTATGAAAGACATTTCACAAAAATATTCAACCCCAGAGTCAATACTTTGCACATAGGCCTTGGGTATGTGTGCATGGGATTTGCCCATTCAAATTAACCCCCCCCCCCCCCCACCCCCCCACCCCCTAAAAAAATGGACAACAATTTTCATTTCATATCACAGATTTAATGGGATCCAAGTCTGGGCTTTGGCTGTGCCATTCCAGAATATTGACCTTCTCATTTTTAAACTTGTGCTTTGGGTCATTGTTGACCTGTTGGAACATGCATCTTTATCCTAAAGCAAATATCTTTTGCCAACTAAAACAAGTTCCCATTTGCCTGCATTTGGCTCTGTCCATCTTGCCCCTGATGGCTACGAGCTTCCCAGTCCCTCCTGCTGAAGAGCAACCTCGTAGAAAAATGCTGCTACCACCATGCTTGACAATAGCGATGGTGTTACCTGGGTGGCAGGCTGTGTTTGCTTTCTGCTAAATATAGTGTTTTGCTTTCAGGCCAAAGAGGTCACCTTTAGTCTCATCAGACAGCAAGATCTTCCAGTACATCTCAGCTGTCACACAGCTACTGGCAAGCTCCGTGTCTGACTTAATGTTGGCCTTTCTCAGAACTGGCTTCTTTTTAGCCACTCTTCCAAAGAGGCCAAATCTGTGTAGTGCTGAAAAGATTGTTGACCTCTGGACAGTTTCTGCCAATGAGCACTGAAACTTTCAGCTGGACTTTTGTTTACTTATCACAATTATCCATCTTGTCCAGTTGTTCAGATTGGTAGGATGGTCTAGTCTTGGTAACATCTGGGTTGTGCCACATTTAATAATTTGTTGCAATTCAAATAACGGTGGTCCTAGGAAGGTTCAAAGATTTGTCAGACTTATGATCTTCTCTAGCTTTTTGCCTCCTTACAACTTCATCTGAAATTTCCACAGGCAGTTCCTTGGTCTTCATGACAGCCTAAATAATCAATGTTGGGAGACCTTGTCATAACGTATTACAAAGTGGTGAATACTTGAACTAAGTTCTTTTCAGGTTTTTATTTTTAATATAATTCCAAAGACCTCAAAATGCTTTTATTTAGACATTACAGAGAGCTACATATGTGGCAAAAATGTCATTTAAATTAAATTTTAATTTTGACTTTGCAACACAACAAAATGAGAAATAATAAAAATGGGGTGAAAATATTCTGAAGGCACTGTAGACCTGGACCAATCTCTCTAAGGTCCTGCTCTGATTCAAAACTGAAGTAGAGAAGACAAATGGAAGAAAGTGATTAAGATTGCCCAGTCTTGTGACGCAATTGAGCAACAGGAAAATGCAGTGTGAGAATGATAATGTAATGCATGTATTTCTGCACTGGTGTGTTAAATGCGACTTCCCTAAAGCACCTAATAAAATTTGCTCACAGGTCTTACATCAGAATATGTTTTCTCTGCTGTGCAGTATAGATAAAAAACACATACTCTTTCAATCTCTTTCCTAGAGGTGGGATATAGGGAGTCAGACTCAAGAACTAATGCACTTCTCCTCCTGAATGTGATTCTGAGTGTGGGACTTTTCCTCTTCAGTTTCACTGGGTCCATAATCCTTCTTAAGGACTACAGGGTGAGTATGGAGAAATGGGGTTATAGAATCCAGGGGTGACTTTTCTGAAAAAATAAATAAAGAAATAAATAATGAAAAAGTTTTTAATAATAATAATTATAACAATAATAATTATAATATTATACTCTACATTGTGATTTGAGCAGCAATTTTACACAAATTAGTCAATTGTTTTGATAAAGCATGAATTCTTTCAGTTATTTTCTTATTACAAATTTCAGGTAATCTTACTGTCATTAACATAATGTTTTCTTTTAGAAACAGCTCAAACTGGGGGATGAGAGAACAGAAGAAGGGGGAGGGGAAGGGGAAGGGGAAGGGGAAGGGGAAGGAGTGACTGAAGGGGGAGATGAAGATGCCACAAACTCTGTATACACAGTGAGCCCCTCTCTCTTTCCTTTTTGGTTTCCAGCTGTTCTACATGCTGTACTTGTCTTTGTATCTGGCCTAATTTCATTAGCATAATGTGTAGCTTGCCAGTGGACAGCAGTGTGAGCACTAAAACCTATTCTTGAATTCTAATTTTTTAAATTATATCTACAACGGCCACAATAAATCAAAATGTTATTTAAAAAAGGATAACTTCAAAAATAATCTTTAAAGAGTATTATTTGTGAAAGAAAATCACAAAATATTCTCTGGCCCCCATCCCACCACCACCATCACCACTACACACACCTCCATCTCTCCCTCTCTATTTCTGTTACTTTTTTCATCAGTAGTTGCTGGCTTACTGACTCGGGATTCCATCATGGCAGTGGTTTACATTTTGTCACAGTTCCCAGCGACTGATCTCTCTCTCTCTCTCTCTCAGGCTCTTGAACATGGGACTTCCTCAATTTACAATGTGCTAGACCCATCAGCAAAAGACAGCAGCCAAAAACGTGTGCAGCAGCAAGAGACAAATAAACCACGCGTGGTTAGTTCATTTTTTATATACTTTAAGTTGTCAGAGATAATAGTGACACCTGCTCAGCAAACACACACATTTTCATGAGTTTCTCCATTCTGCCCTCTGTTAAACTGAAGAACACAGAGCAATCCATGAGCAAACTGTTCTATTAAATATGACATTCTATTTGGTTTTCAGTATTGTTTCAGTTATGAAAGACCAACTCATTTCCTTTTTTTTTTTTTGCTTTTTTAGACTCAGAACTCACAGAAGGAAGATGGAATATTTGAATCTGTCTATGAAAACTTTTGATGCACTCTTGCCTTTTCTTTCTAGTTTCTTCTTTTCTTGCCCTCTCTCCTTTTCATCTTCGTTTTCATTGCTGCAATATATCCCTACTTCAAAAAAAAAAAAACATGTTTCCAAATCTCTACTTTGGTGGCAAGAGTGCTTCATTGCTCAGCAGATATCTTCTATCTGGTCTCCCCAGAGAATGTGTTTCATTAAGACTTCCTAAAGAGAGGCAATCTAGCAATTCCATGTAGACCAACAATATTAAAGCATGAAGCAATCACTTTTCACACTGAAATGTACTATTTGAGAAGGTTTTTCTTATGTTTTTATATATATATATATATATATATATATATATATATATATATATATATATATATGTATCAAAATATTAAGCTTTTAATGTTCTTAACAACAAATTGTTGGTCAGAAAATTAGCAAGGATTAAACAAATGCACTCCTGAGACCTCCTGTACCACCATTTGCTTGTTTACTTTTGCTGCAGTGAACTGTTTGGGGGAAAGCTAGAAACAGGGAAATTCACTTATACAGTATACAAATTAACATAATGTCAAATAAAAGAGTTATGTTTTGTATTTGGTTGCATATCATTTGCATGCCATGACTTCCTGATGTCTGTGACCTGTCAACATCATCAGAGTCTGGATATCTTATTTTCAGGTTGTCCTACATGCGATACAAAAACTCTTTGCATTTGAATGGATCTCTATGGGAATTGGGGGGTGGGACTAGATTCAGCTGTAAATTATGCTGATACAGTATGGACCACATTTGTTGGCTAAATGGCTTTAAGTTATCAAGGGTCCAAGGTATCAAATGAGCCTCAAACCACCGTGGTGCTGCCAGATATACAGTAGATACTACAAGCATTGTCTCTCCTGATTAATTTTCCTGTTGAACTCAATGGAAAAAAATAGACAATCAACACATTTTAAATAACAGACACATACACATTTTTCTTGGTTATCAAAATATAAATTTCTGTTTAACTCAAGAGCTTTCAGTTCATACACAAACATATTTGTTATTTAGTAAGTGTGACTAGGTACAAAATACAATCCATTGAATGGCAATGCAAAACACTTGTAAACGGCTCTACAAATAATAGCGGGGTCTACTATAAACATTAAGAAAGTGAAGAACATTTTCATTCGATAATCTTTAACATTTTCCACAGCCTTTGCTTGATTTAGACTTAACCCCGCCCTGATTAAACTAGGAGCCAATAAGACAATTCAGATATCCGCGAGGACCAATTGAATCGCGAGTAGCTTGTGACACACTCCATTTTCAACAAAGATGGTGGAAAACATACAAAGATATACTTCTTATAATGCAAGTAAATAAAATGGAAAACGTTGCCCTCCAAGCAGTCAGATCGTAGTCCGTTTGGGGAATTTACTGAAAATGACAGAGCCACAAGAATATTCAAGCGGCTAGTGAGCATTAAGCAAAACAACGACCTTGCGAGCTAGGCCGTCTTTTTGACCACAATGCAGGAAAATGTGACATAAAGACAAATTAATTATTAAATTCGGCGGTACAACTCACTTGTGACAATGTAGAGGGGAAAAAAAACAGTCGACTCCGATACCGAACAGAATACTACTAGATAATCTGTGGCTATGGGCTTTGACGCTACTCTGAATTTTGTTACTCTCTTTTGTTTCGTGAAACAGAAAATAAAGCAGGTTGCTCCTCTCGACACCGCCTCTCGGTTTTAATCACAACCACCGCAGTGACCCTATGAACATGGCTGCGGAAGGTGATTTCCTGATGCGTTATCGAGCAGTATCCAATAAATTAAAAAAGTAAGAACTAAAATAAATTCTCCTTTCTGTTATTATTTAAAGGTTTGTTTCCATACATTTACTGGTCGTACATGTACGTTTCGTTTTTCAAGCGTCGGTTTCCTCCAAGGCTAACTAGCTGTACAACGTTAGCTAGTAAAATTAGCATTTGTTGTCTACCTAGCGAAATAGGAATGTTCGAACAATGTTTATCCGAGTGTCTGCCGCCTGTTAATGTTAGGTGTCTTCTACGTAGCTAGTTAGTTTTTAGAATTCAAATATCAGATAGATAGCTGGCGAATGATATTAGCTATGATAAATTACAATAGCTAGCCCAACTGTATCAACTCAGCTTGCTGACTTAAAGGTAAAACGTCAGTCCTCATGAGATATTATTTCTGGATCGCCACAAATTATAAAGCAAGTGATAAAATAAAAACATAGCTATAATACTGGACCGTATGAAAAAAAAAATGTATTTGCATATGTTTCTCAGACTGAGGGGCTTCTGGCTACTGAGCAACATAAATGATGCCCCCCATTGACTTACAACAAGAGTCCCAGCGGGACCGAACGTACAGAACATCCTGTATCAAATATGTTTAGTGCGCTGTATTAATTTAGATGTAGATAAGTAACTGACTTGTTCATTTACAGACGATTTCTTCGAAAGCCAAATGTTGCCGAGGCCAGCGAACAGTTTGGTGAGTTAACAATTAAATTGGTATAAGCAACAACATAAGGTTTAATAGCAGTCGCATCCTTGTGTTTTCATTCACTTTGATATTCAGTGAATGTTGCTCTTGTCGGCCTTACAGTAGAAAACAAAATCAGGTTCACTGTCATGGTACGTTGTTTTTTTTAAATTTCCTATATAGGTATGCAATAATTCTCCCATCTTTACATCTCTTGCTCCAGGTCAGTTGGCCAAAGAGCTCAAACAGCAGGACTGTCTGCAGTACGCTGCATTCTGTAACCTGGCCATGGCAAGGCATGTGGACATTTCACTATTGTGTACTTGTCATAAAACTGTTGTCCTTCAGGCACCTCACCCAGAGAACCCTGTGAAAGAAATATGATTGTTGTCAGTGTGTGCTTATATGCGGCAGGGAGCTTGTATTTACTCATTTTGGGTGCTTACCTGAAATTCAATACTTACACTGTGAAATAACTTTAATTGCTTTGTTAAAATAAATAATTGGAACGAAAGGACTGGAGTGGGGAATTTTTTTTGTTTTTTGTTTTGTTCTCAGTGCAATTTAATAAGTCATTTGTTCACCTCTGTCCAGCTGGTCATATTAAACCTTATTAATTTTTCAATTAGGTGTGAGCAGACGTTGTTCAATGCCCCAGGGGAGGCCCTTGCGCTCACAGAGGCGGCCCGGCTGTTCCTGCTCTCCGAGCGGGAGAACCGCTCACTGCGAGCCCCAGGCTTTGACGAGCACCTTCAGGCCGCACTCAATTGCTACAGCTTCGCAGTCAAGGTTGTACAGCGCCGTGCTGCGGTGCATTTTATCGGCTGTTGTGTGCGTGAACGTTGTGTTGTCTGCGCTGTCGTGTTACACACGTGTGCGTTTGTTTGCGTTACAGGTGGAATGGGTTTTGTTGTGACAAATCCTTTGCTTGTATTTCAGGTGTACATAGAAATGAACCAGCCAGTGATGGCTGCTAGTCTCTCCCTAGAGCTGGGAAATGCTCTGAAGGTAACTGACTGCTTAGCATATAGCCCACACAACACTCCTCCTTTTCATATCATGGCCTCCATATTAATACTGGTTATTAAAAGTGGCTTAACTCACGTGAAGGCTTTACCATTATACAGCGCTGTTAAGTTACTGTGGTTAGCCTCTGTGTGTGTGTACGTGTGTGTGTATGCGTGTGTGTGCACATTCCCTCAGCGGAAATGGAACACACTGCAGGATGCAGTCTTACCTTGTGTCTGTTGTCTTTACATTCACTCCAGGGACTGTGTCTGCACTGTTGGACCGTTCTTACTGCATGTACGCTCTTTCTCTAGGAGATGAACAGACACGGAGAGGCCATAGTTCACTATCAGAGGGCCGCGGAGCTGCAAGCACAGACCCCTATCGAGTCTCTGCTTTCTCTTGGGGAAATGGCCTCCTGCAAAATTCTGACGCGTGAGTGAATCGGGGCCTGCGTGCGCCTTGGTTTTTCAAAAATGGCATTTAATGGCAAATTGTGTCGCTTCCAAATTTGCCAGTGCACCAAACAGGGAGGTGAAATGTATGACGACGGAAATTAAGCGTATGTCCTCTCTGTGTTGGTTGCATTTAAAACATTGGCTTGAGTTTGTTTTCCTGCCACCCATGACCGAGGCAGGACGGTTTACGTTGTGCTGACTCTCTGTCTGTGTGTCTGCAGGTGACTACGACGGCGCGCTAGCTGTGCTGACTGAGATGCAGTACATGTGTCAGGAGAGGGGGTTGCAGCTGCCTGGTACCAACACACCTGTGGGTGAGGCAACAAGAGCCAATCACATTGCAAGTGCTGTTGCACTGTGACATCACTTCCTGTTAAAACAGCCAGCCAGTAGTAATTCCATACCTGCTGAAATGATGCTAATACTGAAAATATGACACGGCAAATTACATGCTATCGCACTGCACCGTGTAGATAGATGACAGTTGGCCAAGTGATAGAAGGACAAACACACAAGGCAAGCTCAATATTTACACGTGCTTTCTAGACGGGTAATTTGTTAACCATACACTATAGCACTGGATGGGGATCACATTCCAGTCAGTTAAGTGGTAGATGATAGAGTGGTGTTTTGTTTTGAACTACCTGGCCATATCTTACCTGTTTAACTACACTCAAGGTAAGGAAAAAGGAACAGGCTGATTTTATCTGGTGAACATGTTTTACTGCTTAATGTTTGACAGTCTCTTGTACCGTTTCACTCGCAATCTCCACCTTTCAGGGGCATTTTTGGATATTGTGGCCAGATGTGAGATCTCTAGAGTGCTTCTGCTCATGCTGTTAGAGGTGGGAACTAAATTCTCTATTACTTGCATGTTACTTCTTTCAATATCTGTTGTTAAGACATTGTAATTATGAATGCAAATAATCATTTAGAATTGAATTGGTTAATCGTGTTTGAAATGTTGAAGACACCCTGAATAATCAAAATTGTTAATAATGCATTTGTCTGCCATGAAGTATGTGATTTTTAATGCAACTATTAACTTGCACTTTTGAATGAATATTGTCAGTGAAATAACTGGTTTCAGTTCATTGCTCATTTAAATAAATGACAGCACTGGAAAAAGGAAACCAGTGAAGCGGTTAGAAATATAAGCAATAAAACCTGTGCATATTGCACTTTGATGTTTACCACTGCTCCTGGGACTGCTTAGGGGGGTGTTGCAGTTGCTTACTGTAAATCAATGCATTGTTTGTCCAGTTGTTCCGGTCCTAGTTGACCTACAAACGTGAATGTGACCTGCTGACATTGTCCTATCATACACATTACGTTTAAATATCAAATATAAATGATCAAAAGCATGTAATTAACATTGCTCATGCAGCAGTTTGTTGTAAAGAGGGGACCTTTGGTCCAGTTGCCTTATTTGAACTGGCCAGGTTTCCTTGAGTTCCACTGTGACATACTGCTACAAGCGGGCTGTGAGCTGGAATAAGTTGCGTGCTTTATGTATTTTTCTTCTTCTTGTCACGCGCTGTATTTGAGGGTTATGCAGTTGCTGTTTAATGTGTGAATTTTAACGTAGAATAAAGGAGAACGGGGATTCGGTGGCATTTTGGTAACAGTTTTTCATGTTAATGGCATGCTGGGATACGGTGTAGTTTTTTTTTTTTTTTTTTACGTGACTCTGCTTTCCCACCCGTCCCTCAGCCTCCACCGCAGAAGCTGCTGCCGGAGCACGCTCAGACCCTGGAGAGATACGCCTGGGAGTCCTTCGATTCTCACAGCCAGGGTAACTGCCCGTCCTGTCTGGTCAGGGATGTGTTCTCGTCCCTGAGATCACGCACCGTGAGAGCAAACCCCCCCCCCCCACCCCTCTCCTGACTGATGATATTCCCGAAGGTGGTATTCTGTGAAGGCACGGCGTGTTTTTAAAAGCGATACGCGCTGGCATGTGCGAGTTTTCCAGTTTTCTTGGCGAAGCTCACTGCCCTCTCCTTTCCCGCAGTGACATTCCTGCCGGAGAATGTCTTCTTGCTTCTGCAGTCGGTGGTGGTAAGTACAGGGAAAGCGGAGAGCACTGTGGACTGAAGTTCTATCTCGCAGAATTATAACCTTCTACACACTGTGTAGCGCTAACGGAGTTGCCGGCCTGTGTTTTGGATTATAATTATGGAGGACAGAAGAGGTGGTGTAATATTCTGCTGCGTCGGCAATTTGACTAATGCAGTTAAAAGTGGGCGTGTGACCGCTGAGATGGTTTTGGTTAAACCTGTTGAGGTGACGTGAGAGAAACTTTTTCGCTTAAAGCAGTTGAGATGTGTACTAGTTCATTGTTCACGACTGTTAGGATGTGGAACAGTAAGACTTTTTTTTATTTAACTGTTGAATTTTATAACGTTTAAATTAATTCTTTTTTTTTAATGATTTCACAGATGGCCTGCCAGGAGAAAGACACAGAATCTCTGAAATCTCTACAGACTGAACTGTGGTGGGTGTGCTCCCATGCTGCCATGCGTGTGGGCGCTAGTGGTTTTTCATTTGAGGCACTTTTGAGGCACTTGTGAAATATCCATCAGCTCCGTCTGTGGCCCGTTGCTCACGGCAGCGTTCCCCTTTGTGCTCTGTGTTCCAGGCCCCTGCTCTCCGCAGAACAGAACCACCTGCTTCACCTGGTGCTCCAGGAGCGCATCACCCCTTCAGGCCAGGGCATTTAGTGTGTGGACCCACCCCCCCACGCGCACACACACACACACACACACGCACAGGCAAACACACACGGCATGCACACGCAAACACACACACGACACGCACGCACACACACACACACACAACATGCTCAGTCCCAGGCTCATCAACTCTTCTTTCACACACCGTGGAACATTACGTTCTGTCACATAGTCTCTATGTAGGAGAGACTATGAGAGAGAAAGCAAAGTCAACATATAGATCTTGTTTCAAAAGTACACCCAGGCAGTACTCACCGAAGATGGTTTGGCTTGCCCTATTTAGAGGTAACAGCTCGAGAGTGTGACTGGTGCGGCTTTTGAAGACTAAGCCAGACAAGCGGACCCTTGTTTTAATTTTGCTCAGTGTAGTGTTTTATTTTACCTGCCAATGATATGTTATGCAATAATGTAATTTGTGATGTTGAACATGACGTTTGTTCATATATTATTTAATTATAAATAATCTGTTGTAAGGAACTTCTGTCATCTTTCATTTCTGTTTATGTTGAATGAGCTTTGTTTAGATTCTTAGTAAGGAAATTGACAGTATTGGTAAAAATGTGCGCGGAATGGTACACAATTACCATTCACTATGTGCAGTTATTATTAGCAGGGAAGCATGTTTGAAAAGAGGGAGAGAGAATGAAAGGTATAGAAGGGCAATGGGGCTTAAAACACACAGAAAAGTGTGGAGGGGATGAAGAATAAATGTTCAGCATACATTCCTGATCCTGACTGCATTAGCAGTGACAAAGAAAGGGTATTCTAAATCACACAGCTCGAATGACCGGACGTTTACAGCATTTTTACACCACACAAATGGGATGTTGCGTTATAGTATATTTGATCTTCAGCACGGTGGGATAAATGTATATATACATTTTTTTTGTATCACAGCGATTCCTTTTTTTCTTCCAATGTTCTGTCTCATCATCAGGTAACCCTTTCAGGTGTATGACCACAAATATTTGGTTAGAATGTTCTTAACTGCACTTTCTAATGCTGAAGTAACAATCACAGGTAATTGAAAGGAATTCCTAGAGTTCTGCAACACTAAGAATGTGGAAAGAACGTTCAGACACAACAAAAAAACTAACTACTCTTCAAAAGTCTAATTAAACAGAACCAGACAGGATTCCTTAATTCCAACCCCCCCCCCCCCCCCCCCCCACCGCCCAACCAACATCCATACAAAAGGTCACAAATATGAGCTTTTACAAAGAATAATATCATCCAAATATTTAAGAAATGTTATTAAAAAATACATTGTAAAATGTATCAGAAAAATAAGGGAAAAGGATATAAACGATAATCCTTGAAATGATATTGGAAAAAATACAGTATGTTCGTTTGTTAGTGAATAGCAGTATGCTTATACAGTACGTAAAACAGTTACCTTCAATTCAACTATATTTCAACCTCTTTTTGTACACTGGTGAAAATGAATAAGAACACAGTATGTAGTTTACACCACAGTGGTGTAAAACAATTGAACATGGTGGACCAATATAGAGCATAAATATAGAACAGGCGATCACCTGTATTCTTATATCTAAATAGTATTGTCCAGTTAGAAACTTTTTTGTAATATTCCATTCAAATTTTTCTGATAATTTGTTTGTGAAATATTCATACATCACGGAATATGCGCATCTTTAATTTATTCTAGCAACCCAAAATAAACAGACTGTATAGAAAAGCAATACAATAGTCATCTTAGTGATACTTCAAGTGTTATTATAAAATGAAAACTGACAATTGATGTTCTTTCCAGTTATACACAAGGAAAGTGGATCTGAAGCCCAGTTCAGACCGAAGATTTGTGACATGACGAGCTGCAGCTGGTGACTCTTTGCAACGTTTTAAAACTTGCCACCTGCAATTAGACGAGTTGACTTGCCTGCAACACCATTAGACATTCCGAGACAGGTGGTTCACACCGCTGCAACTCCTCTCTGCAACAGGCTAAAACCATTTTGTCACATTGGGAATGTTTCATCTGAACTGGGCTCTACACGTCATACATTAGGATAAATTCCACAAACCTTGGGTATCTGTCCTCGTGAATAAATGTCATAAAAGTTCTCTGAATAGCTTAATGTTTCCGACATTCCAGTTTTCCACTTACTAAAAAGGAATAAAACAAATGAACGAAATGACTTCCACTGACCCAAGGCCTGTTTTGTGTGTAGTGCCTCTTCGGATCAGTTCTAGTGATGTTTTTCAAGATAGCGTGGAACATCCTGAAAAAACACATCGCTGTACGCTGCTCACAGATAAAAGGATATGTCAAAACAATTTGTGAGAAAATGCATGAAAGAGTGGCATCCGTCCAGCATTTACCCAAATCTCCTTATCTGTATTCCTTCTGCCAGTTTAATCGAGAATTATATCCTGTCTTTGCTAGCAAACCGTATCATTTTATAGAGGATTTCGGAATCCTTTTTCAAAGGTTGTCAGAAGAATTGAAACCAAAGCAGTTGCCATTCTCGAGGAAGCGTGTTCTCATCTTGTATCTCTTCTGCCCTTTTTTTCTCAGTGTCATTCCATTAAATCCTCCTATTTCTTTTTGTTTGGGTCTTTATCACCACAAACTGTTTTAAATGGGCTGAAAATGTATTTCAAACAGAAAGAAATGACGCACAAGCAAATAAAAAATAAAAAGTAAACCAACAAAACAATTACAAACGTGAAATCCCTTCCCTGGTCCACCCTCCCTTCCAATAATCTCCAGCTAAAAATGAATTTGGCCTGTTTTTAACCCCCCCCCTCCCCCCCCATCACCAGCACTCTGTTTGGACTGGCTGGACCTCACAGGCCAGTCTCACTCGCTCTTCTTTCGTAGGACAAAGTAGATGACGCTGGAGATGAAGGTGAAGACGAAGCAGATCCAGGCAATGGTGAAGCAGTGTCCGTACGAGGCGTTCCTCTCGTCTTTGTGGAAGACGTCCGCGTAGATGGAGGCAGCGATCATTATGCACAGGCCTGGAGAGAAAACCAAAACGAGAGTGAGAGAGTGAGACGGGGACGACCGCGAAGAAACGGGGCGGAGGTGAGAGGGGAGGGCGTGCGGAAGGACGAGCAGGAGAGCGGAGACCTGAGAAGTGCCGGAGAGCGAAAAGGAGGAAGACGTGGGCAGGAGGAAGGTGAAGGGGGATGGGATCCAGGAATATAGCACGAGGAGGAGGAGAATGCAGAACAGACCACAGGACCTCCCGATCCCCCCCCCCCCTTGTGCAACGGTATGCGGTACTCACAGGCGATCAGCTGGAAGACTCCGGAGAAGGTAAAGCGCTGCCCTTTGCCCAGGGTGAAGAGCTGAGCCACAAACACAAACAGGCCCAGGATGGAGAACACACAGGCCAGCACTGCACTGGCCTGCACCGCATGGAGGTAATCTGCAGGGGGCGCCACAGAAAAGGAACACGACACGCTGCAGACGCACTCCTAGTTGCACCATGTTAATACTGCATAGACAGTGACAGATATGCAGGGAGGGAGGGTGGATTTGTAGTTCAATTGTGTCTCTAAACTCCACTGGCACACTAAACTCCACTGGCACACAAATGTGACAGTATTATTTGCACGGTCCACCCTTGCATTCCCTCTACCTGCACTGTGGCTTACTATAATTAACTGGCCCACAGAGGATAACAAGACAGACGATTCACGTGCCGACAGGCTGTCTGGTTTACTGGCGTTCGAGCAGAAGGGACCTCGGTGCGCGCAGCCGATAGGATGACGCAGCGGCGGCTTTACCTTGAAGGTCACTGACAGGAATGTCAGTGTATTTCCAGGCTCCATTGGCCATCATCCACTGACCCCACACGTCTGTGGAAAGTTCTTTCGTGACCCACCAGGCCTGGGAGAGACAGGGCATTTCACACACACTTTCCCCTCCCGTTGTGCTGGAATACTAGGTCATACTACTACTCATCCAGGACAATGTGCACAGTTCGCATTTGTTTAAATGGTCAACCTTGTGGCTTACTGCATGCACCAAAGCAATTGCCTTGCATTCTCTATCTCTCGGACTAACCTGAAGTTCATAAAAAGTACAGCTGATTTTGAAAATTACTTTATGTTACAAAACACAAAATGTTTTTCAAAGAAAGCATGCACGAGAAATGTCATGAACCAAATGTAATTTAAAAAAAGCAGAGTCATGTGATTCAATGTAACCAATCGTTTTTCCATTCACATATCTGTCATTTGTAGTGATTGAAATAGTACTCCCAAAGCACAGCAGTTTGGGCCAATTCAGGTCAGATTATTAACAGGTAAGCATAGCTGCATGTGCTAGCTGGCATAGCATAGCCTGTTAACACAGGAATGATCAGATTCCAGCATCGTTTAGACATCACTGGCTTCTTGCGCTGGGGCCGTGAACATTAATTTGAAGAAGGCTAAATAGAGAAGTAGCTTTCAAGCTCCAGGCTTCTAGATTCATACACACTAAGGTATTTCTGGGAAAACAATATATAATTGTAGTCATAGGCTAGGTAGTGTAAGGCAAATTAAATATTAAAATGTTACCATTTGTGCATTTGTAATACTTTGTACTTAGGTGATGCCTGTATGTCTCAGAGTTAAATTACTGTAAGTTCCAGTAGGGTGTGGTTTATTGAACAAAGTAAAATGATGATGACGTGCAAGTAAAACTCAAAGGACTATTGCTAATTGAGTGCCTTTACACTTTTCAGAACCATTCACGATGGTGTACCGAAAGGTCAGAGAGACTGAGTGAGCTAATCATTCTCCTGCCACAGATACAGTGGTCAGTGGTATGTACGTGCTGACAGCAAACCGATGTCCAATAAACGGAAGGTCAAGCAGATAGAAATGCATCTTCATGAGACACAGTCTACATTGTCTGTATAACAGATAGGAACACTCTTAAGAAGATTCTGGCAAATGATATGGTCAATATTACTAACACAAGCAAGAAGCAACTGACAATTGGGTATACTAACTATAGCCGCGTTTCCACCGCAGGAACTATACCCCGGAACTAGGAACCTTTTGAGGAACTCAGTGCGTTTCCACCGCAGGAACTAGGGTCTAAATTTAGTTCTGGGGGCTTTGTTTTACCCCCCAAAACGTTCCTGCTCGGGGTACTTTCCGAAAGTACAGGAACCTTTTGGGTGGAGCTTGCAGCGCTGAACATTTCTGATTGGTCGAGTACTCGTAGCATTTGTGTTGTATTTATTTTCCGCCATTACCCGCCATGTTTGAAAATATGCAGCGGCAAACCTATTTATTTTCATAATAACTTCAAATCAAACTTGTATGTTATGCGGCGCAGTAGCCTACTTTTGGTTATAGCCTGTCAACGTCTTGGAATTATAACGTGTGCTCTTCTGTTCTTTTCTTGCTTTAGTATTCGTTTTATAAAATGCTAAGCATTCGTTCTGGGACAGCATATTACGTAGGCTACCAAAACATTCAAACGGATTAATTCGGTTGCTGAATATTTTCTTCCGGATTTTCTTTGTTAGCCCATTGTAATTGACTCAAAATGTTTGATACACTTATGTGAGGTATGCGGTAGTTCTGCATAATTAACATTGGTGATACAGTACAAGCAAACTGGAAATCACCTTCCGCACTTTTTATCCGGGTAAAATAACAGGTTAATTCTAGTAATCTTCCCTTTAGCTTTTTCAGACTGCCGTAATTTTACTCAATTTTACTGCCATTTTTTAATTCCACGAAAAGACCAGGAAGACTATGGACTCATTTATGGTGCATGGTTCGCATCTGGAGGGCACACTTCGCTGCTCGGCTAGCAGTAACTTCGAATGAAAGCAAACGGTGGCTGTACCACTACTAATTTACATTTTCACGCAAGTCCGAGTTTTCGTTCTATTCTTGTCATTTTGCGATTAGCCTATATGGAATTGACGACGGGAAAGTAATAAAACAGCAAATTGTTTACAACGTGTGCATGTTAATGAATGTGTTTGAGAGGATATATGAAAATCAATAAATACAAAAGTAACCATATATAGTCATTGTTGGTAACCCATTGTATATAAGTGGAATAAACCCCTCCGGGCTGTCCCGGTTATTAGAAAATAATGTAGGCTACGTCAGTGGTAGTATGGGGTTACAGAAGAAATCATATGACAGATGGACCGACGACAACGTCAGTGGGCTAATTTGCCTAATCTTCGCGGTACTTTAGACCCCGGTGGAAACGCAGACAACCATTGGCTGAAGGAACCTTTTAGTTCCTGGTAAAGTAGTTCCTGGGACTGAAAGTTCCGGGTAATTTTGGTGGAAACGCGGCTTATGAGACAAGCAGAGAAAGACAGAAAGTAAGGAAGAGGAGAGAGGACGGATACTCACATTGTCAATTGTGGCGATGAGGAGAAGGATGATGGTGATAATGTGGAAGATGAAGATTCCAGCCAGGAGTACTAACATGGTGTCTGAGAGATAGAGAGAGGCAGGAATTGACAGTTACTAAATCCTCAGACTGCATTGGACATTTTAAGCGCTATCTCTATTGGCCAACACATTCCACCTAACAATACCTACAAACACTCAGGATCAGGAAAACCCTGTGATTTCATGGGAAGCTATAAGCTGAATACCATGGCAGTCATAAGACCCCAACCCATGCATCACAGACTGGTTCAGCAATGCAATGCCACTGTAATGGAGGTGAGGCCCAAATGGAGGCCCAATCTCTGAAACATTTGTCAATAACAGACATGCTTATAAACAAATACAACAAATAGGCATCTGATGTAAAAATAATAAAAACAACCATAAGGTATATCAATTCACTAATGAAATGCACTTGGTTGTAAAATATGATATTACATACATATATATGACAGAATATGAAAATAAAAATTAATGCAATTAAAGATGGAGATTTTTTAATAAATGGAATCAAACCTAGCCGAGCTAAAGCACTAACCTTGACACTTAGATATACCAAATATTTTTATTATGCTATTTGCAGCTTTGCTTATGGCTGGTTCTGTTTTTCACTGGAAGCTGGTTGTTTATCACAATTTGCATATGTACCGAGTTTACTAAGAGTGACGGCAGAACTCTACAGAGAAGTTTACAGCTCGCTAAGGTTAAATCAGGGTTAAAACCATGCACTCTCAGGCAGGTTCCAGACCCACTGTTACACTGAACCAGAAGGACAGTAAAGCCTCTCAGAGGAGGGGAAGAGGTAATAACCTCTGTGGTGCAGGGATGAGTTGTGACTCGTCTCTGACGTTTCACAAACGCCACTTAAAATAACTACGCCAAATACCTGGCCACTCATCCGCCCCTCACCCAATTTCCTCCTGTGAGGATAAACTGACACCTTGACGTGCCCGCACACACACACACACGCACACACGCACACACACACGCACGCACACTCACACACATACACACACACACCTACACACACACACGCACACACACGTACACACACGTACACACACACGCACGCACGCACATCCACACATGCACATACCTACACACACACACGCACGCACACTCACACACACACATGCACACACCTACACACACACACACATGCACACACCGACACATACATCTACACACACACACGCACGCACACTCACACACACACACACACACATGCACACACCTACACACACACACACACACACACACATATACACTTACACACACATACACTTACACACACACACGCACACACACGCACCTACACATGCAACAGCAGATAAGCAGAAATTGGGGGTATAAAACAGAATACTTGGTACCACTCATCGATAACGTTTTTTAAAAAATACTTCTCAGTTGTGCTCTAAATACCACATACAAACACAGTTTTAGTCAATCACTTACTTTTCCACGCACTAGCCACTAGCCAGTTGATAAATAGCTAAAATCGATCAGCTTAAACTAGTTAAACTGATAAAATGGAAGGTGGTTGGTTGATGATTGCTATTTAAATCATCAAATTGGCTAACATACTTTATATTTTCCATCTCAGACTCCTCTGTGACTCCATGATATTTTACAGTTTTAAATAATTCATTTTTGAGTAGAAGATTACCCCAAGGCATCTTTTGTTTCTGACATATTTTAGGCTATAATTAAAGTTTACACACACAAACTGGACACAAAAGGAGAATAGAGGGCTCACACTGTGAGTGAGTGCAGCTTCACCCTTGCAAGACCGGAAAAATAAATGATACTCTGAATGAAAATGCCATCTGAAATATCTAAACATTACAGAAAAATCAAATAATCGAGTACCTTCATAACCCCTGGCCACTTGGACTGCATTTATGTTCACCTCACTTAATATTGGCTTTCCAAACAAAAATAAGCTTCTCAACCCAGACTGTGACCACAACGGTGAATGAATTTGACCATAATGATCGATGGAATATATTATATTCTCTTTAAAAGCACCATATGCCAAACAGAGAGAAAGGCCTCTCTGCATTTTGCCATATATTTGTCAGCAGGTCAACAATTGAGATTGATGCCTATTGTTTTTTTTTCCCCATTCCATCCCACAATGCACCTCTGAAATTTCTTTGCATGCCAAAGGCACTCAACTGGAACAATGCTGTTAAAGCTTGTTTATGTAGCAGTAGCGTGACGTAATGACACGTTGTCAAGGAAAACCTCTGGAAAATAGCCAAAATATGGCCAGAGGAACATCCTGACCACTCACTGCTGCTGCTGCTCAATAAGGGAACGAGACAACCTGACTTTAGATAGTCATGAAGGCCATTTTCTCTTGTCATACCAGCAAAAACATAACTTTGGTTCTAAGGACTACGGAAGACAGAGCCAGAGTGGGAGGAAAGGATGAACATTTATAAGGAGGCTGACCTCTGTGCTGCTGTGCAATAAGATTGATATGTTGATATTAGCAGTGTTAAACTTAAACAGCCCACACCACAAGCAAGGCTAACTATCTCATGAATTCAATATCCAGCTTTTAGGACCATTGCCAGCCACAGAGCTCAATCCTGGACGACACTGAACTTTCCTACACTAGTTGTTATAGCTGGCTGCATTTATCGTTTTCCCACTCTTCGTTACATCATTCAATGAAGAGGAGGTTACATTCATATTGCAGATTCTTATTTGTTGTTTCATCTCTTGGTTCTCTCTTTAAAAGTAGTGATGTCCCCACCAATGCCACCATGGTTCTCCATCCATTTTGTGTAATATGCCCAAATTTCATGAAAGTTTTTGGATATACATTCAAAGTTTAAAATCGTTTCATTAACCAAGTTTTTCCAATAATATTAAGAAAACTGTCACTCACTTTACATTTAAAGTACATTTAAATAATGTCAGTCAGGGAGGACAGTTTGTACCAATACTGTGTATGCATGTGTATTATTATAGTAGTCAACAAAATGTGTTTCTTTAATTTCCATAATTGACCATTTATGATAAATAAATAAATAAACAAATGCTCCGTCATTTGTAATGTAAATACACTCATGACTACAAAATACAAATGTATAAACATGTGCAACGACAGGCTTTGTCTTTTAGAGACTTTACACGGCAAATTGATAAATGCCAGAGGCAGTTGTGTTCACAACATTTCGTCATAACATGCTTGACGAAACTGCATGCAGAAGGGTCGAACGCCATGTAGTAGGTTACATGAGTTCTGTTAAAAAAATATTAGAAGCGACAATGCGAATGTACGGGAGTTTACGAGAAGAATACTTGATTACACTAATATATAGCCTACTGACATAAAGAGCAATTGTAAAAATGTACAGTTCACACGACTGAAAAATCACAGCAAATCACTACTTACCTGTTCTCTTTAAGGCGTGTCCACAAGGGGAAAATTTTTAATTTCTCGCACAATATTGTCACTGAAATATATAGTGCAGTTAGTTCACTGATATGTTTACTTCCTTGGTAAAAATAATTGATGCCCTTGAAAACTTAAATGTTCGGTTGGTGGAATTGTTAATATTTCGTGTATCTTACTGCTGCCTAAAGATATATCAAACTATGCTTGAGGAAAAAAAATCCTGTCCGAAGTCAGCACAACAATGGTTTTAGACTATTCTATTATACAATATAGGCCACCGTTAGGCTATAGCGTAAGTTATTTAAGTAAAGAGAAACGAAATAGAATAGAAGGTTATTTTTACTTTTCCTTGGGATAACGTTCACTTGCTACCGAAGAGAAAAACTATTTTTGGACAGCTTGTTTTTTTGACGCCCTCTTCTTCGTTTCCAAAGTTTGGAAATCCACGAAGACTTCACCCGCCCATTTCAGCGCTTTATCACACAAATAAGCCCCCTCCCACCACCTACAGCCCTATCTCAGCTGTGGAACCCCACACCCGTCCCTCTCTTTTTCCTGAGGAAAAAAAGAAAGAAAGCTTCTTGTCCGTTTTTTCACTCGCTGTCATTTCATTCACGTTTCTGATAACATTTTAAGTTTCATGTAGGCTATTCTTCTTCTTTTGGTTGTTTAAGGGGTATATAATAATAATAATAATAATAATAATAATAATTAGTATTATTATTATTGTTGTTGTTGTTATTATTATCATCATGTTGTTATTATATTATCATTATTATTATTATTATTATTAATATTATTACATATTGTATAGTGCAAAGTTTAATACATCCTTTTCCTTCCCTTCCTACCAAACCCCTGAATCTCTCTCTCTCTCTTTCTCTCTCTCTCAGTCAGGAAGGACAGTCGGTGCAAAAAAAATCCAGTTAGTAGGAAAAGGGCAAAGAATGAGTACACATTGCACCCTGGGAGATAAAGTACATTTACAGTGATTCACTGTTCACTTTGTTTCATTGTACAGTATCTTTGTGTTGCCCGACTGTCCGTCAACATAGATAGGGCAGCTGGCCGATGCCTGACTTCTCCAGAGACACGGACCCGGTATCCACTAGCAGTCTGACGGCATTGGCCTTATTGTGGTCTTGGCCTGCCTGCTAGAGCCAGCAGGTTGCTGGGTGATATAAGGAGCGGGCTGCGGTGGCAGAGGTGGCCACGGGTTGCCAGGCACGTCCCCTTTCCAGGAGACACGTTCGGCCATTTTCCATCGCTGCACCGGACCGAGGGGTCCGGGTTCCGGATGTGTTTGTTCACCAAAGAGACTGGCACAAAAGAATGGCTAACTTAACTAGGT